>NC_088405.1:98555240-98755240 GCF_034236695.1 Oncorhynchus nerka | reverse complement strand
TTTCTCCCTGAACGAGGGGACTAGGAACCAGGGGAAAGACAAGACAGAATATCCCTCCTCCATCTTCCCTTTTCTCCCTGAACGAGGGGACTAGGAACTAGGGGAAAGACAAGACAGAATATCCCTCCTCCATCTTCCCTTTTCTCCCTGAAAGAGGGGACTAGGAACTAGGGGAAAGACAAGACAGAATATCCCTCCTCCATCTTCCCTTTTCTCCCTGAACGAGGGGACTAGGAACTAGGGGAAAGAGAGACATAATATCCCTCCTCCATCTTCCCTTTTCTCCCTGAACGAGGGGACTAGGAACTAGGGGAAAGACAGACAGAATATCCCTCCTCCATCTTCCCTTTTCTCCCTGAACGAGGGGACTAGGAACTAGCGGAAAGACAGACAGAATATCCCTCCTCCATCTTCCCTTTTCTCCCTGAACGAGGGGACTAGGAACTAGGGGAAAGACAAGACAGAATATCCCTCCTCCATCTTCCCTTTTCTCCCTGAACGAGGGGACTAGGAACTAGGGGAAAGACAGACAGAATATCCCTCCTCCATCTTCCCTTTTCTCCCTGAACGAGGGGACTAAGAACTAGGGGAAAGAGAGACATAATATCCCTCCTCCATCTTCCCTTTTCTCCCTGAACGAGGGGACTAGGAACTAGGGGAAAGACAGACAGAATATCCCTCCTCCATCTTCCCTTTTCTCCCTGAACGAGGGGACTAGGAACTAGGGAAAGACAAGACAGAATATCCCTCCTCCATCTTCCCTTTTCTCCCTGAACGAGGGGACTAGGAACTAGGGGAAAGACAAGACATAATATCCCTCCTCCATCTTCCCTTTTCTCCCTGAACGAGGGGACTAGGAACTAGGGGAAAGACAAGACATAATATCCCTCCTCCATCATCCCTTTTCTCCCTGAACGAGGGGACTAGGAACTAGGGGAAAGACAGACAGAATATCCCTCCTCCATCTTCCCTTTTCTCCCTGAACGAGGGGACTAGGAACTAGGGGAAAGACAAGACAGAATATCCCTCCTCCATCTTCCCTTTTCTCCCTGAACGAGGGGACTAGGAACTAGGGGAAAGACAAGACATAATATCCCTCCTCCATCTTCCCTTTTCTCCCTGAACGAGGGGACTAGGAACTAGGGGAAAGACAAGACATAATATCCCTCCTCCATCTTCCCTTTTCTCCCTGAACGAGGGGACTAGGAACTAGGGGAAAGACAAGACAGAATATCCCTCCATCTTCCCTTTTCTCCCTGAACTAGGGGACTAGGAACTAGGGGAAAGACAGACAGAATATCCCTCCTCCATCTTCCCTTTTCTCCCTGAACGAGGGGACTAGGAACTAGGGGAAAGAGAGACATAATATCCCTCCTCCATCTTCCCTTTTCTCCCTGAACGAGGGGACTAGGAACTAGGGGAAAGACAGAATATCCCTCCTCCATCTTCCCTTTTCTCCCTGAACTAGGGGAAAGACAGACAGAATATCCCTCCTCCATCTTCCCTTTTCTCCCTGAACGAGGGGACTAGGAACTAGGGGAAAGACAAGACAGAATATCCCTCCTCCATCTTCCCTTTTCTCCCTGAACGAGGGGACTAGGAACTAGGGGAAAGACAAGACATAATATCCCTCCTCCATCTTCCCTTTTCTCCCTGAACGAGGGGACTAGGAACTAGGGGAAAGACAAGACATAGTATCCCTCCTCCATCATCCCTTTTCTCCCTGAACGAGGGGACTAGGAACTAGGGGAAAGACAGACAGAATATCCCTCCTCCATCTTCCCTTTTCTCCCTGAACGAGGGGACTAGGAACTAGGGAAAGACAAGACAGAATATCCCTCCTCCATCTTCCCTTTTCTCCTGAACGAGGGGACTAGGAACTAGGGGAAAGACAAGACATAATATCCCTCCTCCATCTTCCCTTTTCTCCCTGAACGAGGGGACTAGGAACTAGGGGAAAGACAAGACATAATATCCCTCCTCCATCTTCCCTTTTCTCCCTGAACGAGGGGACTAGGAACTAGGGGAAAGACAAGACAGAATATCCCTCCATCTTCCCTTTTCTCCCTGAACGAGGGGACTAGGAACTAGGGGAAAGACAAGACAGAATATCCCTCCTCCATCTTCCCTTTTCTCCCTGAACGAGGGGACTAGGAACTAGGGGAAAGAGAGACATAATATCCCTCCTCCATCTTCCCTTTTCTCCCTGAACGAGGGGACTAGGAACTAGGGGAAAGACAGACAGAATATCCCTCCTCCATCTTCCCTTTTCTCCCTGAACGAGGGGACTAGGAACTAGCGGAAAGACAGACAGAATATCCCTCCTCCATCTTCCCTTTTCTCCCTGAACGAGGGGACTAGGAACTAGGGGAAAGACAAGACAGAATATCCCTCCTCCATCTTCCCTTTTCTCCCTGAACGAGGGGACTAGGAACTAGGGGAAAGACAGACAGAATATCCCTCCTCCATCTTCCCTTTTCTCCCTGAACGAGGGGACTAAGAACTAGGGGAAAGAGAGACATAATATCCCTCCTCCATCTTCCCTTTTCTCCCTGAACGAGGGGACTAGGAACTAGGGGAAAGACAGACAGAATATCCCTCCTCCATCTTCCCTTTTCTCCCTGAACGAGGGGACTAGGAACTAGGGGAAAGACAAGACAGAATATCCCTCCTCCATCTTCCCTTTTCTCCCTGAACGAGGGGACTAGGAACTAGGGGAAAGACAAGACATAATATCCCTCCTCCATCTTCCCTTTTCTCCCTGAACGAGGGGACTAGGAACTAGGGGAAAGACAAGACATAATATCCCTCCTCCATCATCCCTTTTCTCCCTGAACGAGGGGACTAGGAACTAGGGGAAAGACAGACAGAATATCCCTCCTCCATCTTCCCTTTTCTCCCTGAACGAGGGGACTAGGAACTAGGGGAAAGACAAGACAGAATATCCCTCCTCCATCTTCCCTTTTCTCCCTGAACGAGGGGACTAGGAACTAGGGGAAAGACAAGACATAATATCCCTCCTCCATCTTCCCTTTTCTCCCTGAACGAGGGGACTAGGAACTAGGGGAAAGACAAGACAGAATATCCCTCCATCTTCCCTTTTCTCCCTGAACTAGGGGACTAGGAACTAGGGGAAAGACAGACAGAATATCCCTCCTCCATCTTCCCTTTTCTCCCTGAACGAGGGGACTAGGAACTAGGGGAAAGACAAGACATAATATCCCTCCTCCATCATCCCTTTTCTCCCTGAACGAGGGGACTAGGAACTAGGGGAAAGACAGACAGAATATCCCTCCTCCATCTTCCCTTTTCTCCCTGAACGAGGGGACTAGGAACTAGGGGAAAGACAAGACAGAATATCCCTCCTCCATCTTCCCTTTTCTCCCTGAACGAGGGGACTAGGAACTAGGGGAAAGACAAGACATAATATCCCTCCTCCATCTTCCCTTTTCTCCCTGAACGAGGGGACTAGGAACTAGGGGAAAGACAAGACATAATATCCCTCCTCCATCTTCCCTTTTCTCCCTGAACGAGGGGACTAGGAACTAGGGGAAAGACAAGACAGAATATCCCTCCATCTTCCCTTTTCTCCCTGAACGAGGGGACTAGGAACTAGGGGAAAGACAGACAGAATATCCCTCCTCCATCTTCCCTTTTCTCCCTGAACGAGGGGACTAGGAACTAGGGGAAAGAGAGACATAATATCCCTCCTCCATCTTCCCTTTTCTCCCTGAACGAGGGGACTAGGAACTAGGAGAAAGACAAGACAGAATATCCCTCCTCCATCTTCCCTTTTCTCCCTGAACGAGGGGAAAGACAGACAGAATATCCCTCCCTCTCTTTTCTACGACCAAAGCGTAGGGTGTCGATCAAAAACGCCTCTTTTAACCATTGGGTAAAATAATATATTAAGTGTGTAGATAATCCTCTTAAGAAAACCAATACTCCATGTCTCTATCATGAGCCGTTTAAAGGTTATTGCACTTTTTTTTTACCATAGTAGGATGGTCAGAATTAGGGTGACTAAATCAACAGAGACCAGAGAAACAAAAGGGGTCAATAAAATCCTGAAAATGTCACAACATGGCGTCAGTTCGATGCTGAGAATGAACCTGACAGACGCACTTTTCCCTGGATCTTTTCTTTCCCATCTGCAGGACATAAAACAATATACAATTCCAGATAGATATCTGATATCTGTTTAGAGACATGACATGTAGTATTTTCATATTTTAGTGTCACGCTTTTCATATGCATTCGAAATTTCTCTTCTTTTTTAATTTAAAATACATTTTTATTTTTTTTGAAGATTTTTCACAAAACCAAACGAGTCTCTGAAATGTCAACGGAGCGTAATACCAAGCATTTAGTTTAATACCAAGCATTTAGAAAAAATATATATATATTTTTTTTACATTTATTTCACGTCGAATTCATTTTTTTCTCGACCTGTAGAAACAACTAGACGACAACGACCACAATATTTTAAATCCTCAGAAGTTGTTTACGAGAAACCTTGCACCTCTATGTCGGCAGAGTGCTTATTACCGGATGGATTAGGCTACGAAATCAGACTTAATTTAAAAAATATATATAATATATATATATATATATATATAATGAGTGATTCAGAACATGAATAATCATATTTGTCCTGGTAAAATGTATTTTATAACATAAGGAAGTGAAATTTAATTTCAAATGATCAAAAAAGTGTGTTCGGACACTCTTCATAGTGTAGTTATCAGTCTTGAACTCTACGAGGTAAAGAAACCAATCTGGAATAAAGAGTTATTTTCTTCCAAATCTCCTTTCTCCCTCCTCTCTTCTTCAGCCATTTTTTTTAACAACACTGAACGCATGTGCCTCCTTAACCTCTGACCCCACGCCATCCCCCCGCCCCAGTAACCTCTGACCCCCCGCCGCCCACCACATCGAAAACCTGTAAAAAGAAAATGTTATTCTATTTTATATTTTTCCAATGGGAATAATATAAAAAAATATATATATAAAAATAAGTTACCATATGTGTAGAATATATTTAATATGAATGTTATATTGAACAAGTTGAGGTATGTTGATACAGTATCTTAGTGTCTGTGTGTACACCATGGGTTAGCTAGCTAGCTTTCTAGACAGTGGTTCAAACCGTTACCTTGGTGACAGGGTCTGCGTCCCGCCCCCATCCCCCTC
Organism: Oncorhynchus nerka; assembly: GCF_034236695.1. Lineage (NCBI taxonomy): Eukaryota > Metazoa > Chordata > Actinopteri > Salmoniformes > Salmonidae > Oncorhynchus > Oncorhynchus nerka. Next base: position 98,750,047 of record NC_088405.1, on the reverse strand, counting down.
TCCCTCTGATTGGCTCCCGTTTTCCATATATAGTGCACTACTTTCAACCGTGGCCCATGGAACCTGTGATAGGCTAGCGTCCTGTCCAGGGGGTGTACTTGTACATCAAGCTACCTCACACTCCTGTCTTATGGGCTTTTCTAGCTCAGACAAGGCTACTTACTGACATAGGGCCGGGGTCGAAAGTAGTGCACTATTTAGGGGAAATAAGGTGCCAATTTAGGACGCAGACAACATACTGTATTTCCTAATTATTGACATACAGAATTATTGTAAACATGTTTAAACTTCTCTTTTATTTTTTAATTTTTTTTTCCAAATGTTCATAGTTTAATATAATCCTTTGTTATTTTGTTATTTTTTTTGCTTTCTTGCAGCACTAGGTCTTAAAGGATACGTCCCAAATTGTATCATATTTCCCTGCATAGTGCACTACCCATATGGCTCTGGTCAAAAAGTAGTGCACTTTGTAGGTGAATAGGACGCGATTTGGGACGTAGCCCAAAGAGTATAGTTTCTCAGCGATCAGAGTTTCACGCAGTACAGTGATAATATTAAAAATGATTTTTCAAACGGATTGTAAATAATAGGAATCTAAATGCTTCTTCTCTCTTCACCCCTCTTCTATACTTCACATGGAACATCTTTCAAACAAATAAAGATGATTGAAAGTGCATTTGGTTTGATTGATTGATTGATTGATTGATTGATTGATTTTAATGTATTTGATCGTTAAAAGTACAAAGTTTCTCCAGCCGGCGACAACGGTACGTCACAGGAGGCTGGTGGCACCTTAATCGTGGAGGACGGGGCTCGTGGTAATGACTGGAACGGAATGGGTGGAATGGAGGACGGGGCTCGTGGTAATGACTGGAGTGGAAAGGGTGGAATGGAGGACGGGGCTCGTGGTAATGACTGGAGTGGAATGGGTGGAATGGAGGACGGGGCTCGTGGTAATTACTGGAGTGGAATGGGTGGAATGGAGGACGGGGCTCGTGGTAATGACTGGAGTGGAAAGGGTGGAATGGAGGACGGGGCTCGTGGTAATGACTGGAGTGGAATGGGTGGAATGGAGGACGGGGCTCGTGGTAATGACTGGAGTGGAATGGGTGGAATGGAGGACGGGGCTCGAGGTAATGACTGGAACGGAATGGGTGGAATGGAGGACGGGGCTCGTGGTAATGACTGGAGTGGAAAGGGTGGAATGGAGGACGGGGCTCGTGGTAATGACTGGAGTGGAATGGGTGGAATGGAGGACGGGGCTCGTGGTAATTACTGGAGTGGAATGGGTGGAATGGAGGACGGGGCTCGTGGTAATGACTGGAGTGGAAAGGGTGGAATGGAGGACGGGGCTCGTGGTAATGACTGGAGTGGAATGGGTGGAATGGAGGACGGGGCTCGTGGTAATGACTGGAGTGGAAAGGGTGGAATGGAGGACGGGGCTCGTGGTAATGACTGGAGTGGAATGGGTGGAATGGAGGACGGGGCTCGTGGTAATGACTGGAGTGGAATGGGTGGAATGGAGGACGGGGCTCGAGGTAATGACTAGAGTGGAATGGAGGACGGGGCTCGTGGTAATGACTGGAACGGAATGGGTGGAATGGAGGACGGGGCTCGTGGTAATGACTGGAGTGGAAAGGGTGGAATGGAGGACGGGGCTCGTGGTAATGACTGGAGTGGAATGGGTGGAATGGAGGACGGGGCTCGTGGTAATTACTGGAGTGGAATGGGTGGAATGGAGGACGGGGCTCGTGGTAATTACTGGAGTGGAATGGGTGGAATGGAGGACGGGGCTCGTGGTAATGACTGGAGTGGAAAGGGTGGAATGGAGGACGGGGCTCGTGGTAATGACTGGAGTGGAATGGGAGGAATGGAGGACGGGGCTCGTGGTAATGACTGGAGTGGAATGGGTGGAATGGAGGACGGGGCTCGAGGTAATGACTGGAGTGGAATGGAGGACGGGGCTCGTGGTAATGACTGGAACGGAATGGGTGGAATGGAGGACGGGGCTCGTGGTAATGACTGGAGTGGAATGGGTGGAATGGAGGACGGGGCTCGAGGTAATGACTAGAGTGGAATGGAGGACGGGGCTCGTGGTAATGACTGGAATGGAATGGGTGGAATGGAGGACGGGGCTCGTGGTAATGACTGGAGTGGAAAGGGTGGAATGGAGGACGGGGCTCGTGGTAATGACTGGAGTGGAATGGGTGGAATGGAGGACGGGGCTCGTGGTAATTACTGGAGTGGAATGGGTGGAATGGAGGACGGGGCTCGTGGTAATGACTGGAGTGGAAAGGGTGGAATGGAGGACGGGGCTCGTGGTAATGACTGGAGTGGAATGGGAGGAATGGAGGACGGGGCTCGTGGTAATGACTGGAGTGGAATGGGTGGAATGGAGGACGGGGCTCGAGGTAATGACTAGAGTGGAATGGAGGACGGGGCTCGTGGTAATGACTGGAACGGAATGGGTGGAATGGAGGACGGGGCTCGTGGTAATGACTGGAGTGGAAAGGGGGAATGGAGGACGGGGCTCGTGGTAATGACTGGAGTGGAATGGGTGGAATGGAGGACGGGGCTCGTGGTAATTACTGGAGTGGAATGGGTGGAATGGAGGACGGGGCTCGTGGTAATGACTGGAGTGGAAAGGGTGGAATGGAGGACGGGGCTCGTGGTAATGACTGGAGTGGAATGGGTGGAATGGAGGACGGGGCTCGTGGTAATGACTGGAGTGGAATGGGTGGAATGGAGGACGGGGCTCGAGGTAATGACTAGAGTGGAATGGAGGACGGGGCTCGTGGTAATGACTGGAACGGAATGGGTGGAATGGAGGACGGGGCTCGTGGTAATGACTGGAGTGGAAAGGGTGGAATGGAGGACGGGGCTCGTGGTAATGACTGGAGTGGAATGGGTGGAATGGAGGACGGGGCTCGTGGTAATTACTGGAGTGGAATGGGTGGAATGGAGGACGGGGCTCGTGGTAATGACTGGAGTGGAAAGGGTGGAATGGAGGACGGGGCTCGTGGTAATGACTGGAGTGGAATGGGAGGAATGGAGGACGGGGCTCGTGGTAATGACTGGAGTGGAATGGGTGGAATGGAGGACGGGGCTCGAGGTAATGACTAGAGTGGAATGGAGGACGGGGCTCGTGGTAATGACTGGAACGGAATGGGTGGAATGGAGGACGGGGCTCGTGGTAATGACTGGAGTGGAAAGGGTGGAATGGAGGACGGGGCTCGTGGTAATGACTGGAGTGGAATGGGTGGAATGGAGGACGGGGCTCGTGGTAATTACTGGAGTGGAATGGGTGGAATGGAGGACGGGGCTCGTGGTAATGACTGGAGTGGAAAGGGTGGAATGGAGGACGGGGCTCGTGGTAATGACTGGAGTGGAATGGGTGGAATGGAGGACTGGGCTCGAGGTAATGACTGGAGTGGAATGGATGACGGGGCTCATGGTAATGACTGGAGTGGAATGGGTGGAATGGAGGACGGGGCTCGTGGTAATGACTGGAGTGGAATGGGTGGAATGGAGGACGGGGCTCGTGGTAATGACTGGAACGGAATGGGTGGAATGGAGGACGGGGCTCATGGTAATGACTGGAGTGGAATGGAGGACGGGGCTCATGGTAATGACTGGAGTGGAATGGGTGGAATGGAGGACGGGGCTCGTGGTAATGACTGGAGTGGAATGGGTGGAATGGAGGATGGGGCTCATGGTAATGACTGGAGTGGAATGGGTGGAATGGAGGACGGGGCTCGTGGTAATGACTGGAGTGGAATGGGTGGAATGGAGGACGGGGCTCATGGTAATGACTGGAGTTGAATGGGTGGAATGAAGGACGGGGCTCATGGTAATGACTGGAGTGGAATGGGTGGAATGGAGGACGGGGCTCGTGGTAATGACTGGAGTGGAATGGGTGGAATGGAGGACGGGGCTCGTGGTAATGACTGGAGTGGAATGGGTGGAATGGAGGACGGGGCTCGTGGTAATGACTGGAGTGGAATGGGTGGAATGGAGGACGGGGCTCGTGGTAATGACTGGAGCGGAATGGGTGGAATGGAGGACGGGGCTCGTGGTAATGACTGGAACGGAATGGGTGGAATGGAGGACGGGGCTCGTGGTAATGACTGGAGTGGAATGGGTGGAATGGAGGACGGGGCTCGTGGTAATGACTGGAGTGGAATGGGTGGAATGGAGGACGGGGCTTGTGGTAATGACTGAATGTGTTTCTGATGCCAGTCCATTCGCTCCGTTCCAGCCGTTATTATAAGCCGTCCTCCCCTCATCAGCCTCCACTGCAGTACATACATACAAAATGATGGAGGTTGAAAACACGATAACATACTCAATTTAAAAACAGCGACAGTATCCTTATTTAGAACTATAACAGCAGAACAGAGGTCTCTGTTTAATAAGGGTCACCTCGAGAGACAAAAACACTAATCACACCGACATGCAATTTCTCAGATATGTTTTACGAGACTCCTTAGAGCTATTCTCTGAAGACAGTTTTCAGGTAGCTTGGTGACCCAATCAGGTAGCTTGGTGACCCATTCAGGTTGCTTGGTAACCCATTCAGGTAGCTTGGTGACCCATTCAGGTAGCTTGGTGACCCATTCAGGTGGCTTGGTAGCCCATTCAGGTAGCTTGGTGACCCATTCAGGTAGCTTGGTGACCCATTCAGGTGGCTTGGTGACCCATTCAGGTGGCTTGGTGACCCATTCAGGTAGCTTGGTGACCCATTCAGGTAGCTTGGTGACCCATAGAACTGCAGCAGAGTATCTACAGGGAACAAAGTTAGTACTTTTTTAAGGCCTACCTCGCATCCCAGGTATCCCAGGTATCCCAGGTAGCTCGCCGTATCTTTGGCAGTAACCACTGTGTCTCCCACCTTGACATAAAAAACCAGGGGATCTTCCAGGTTTGATCTTGGATCCAAACAGGATGGATCCGGTTTCTCCCAGGTGGCTTATCCAAACAGGATGGATCCGGTTTCTCCCAGGTGGCTTATCCAAACAGGATGGATCCGGTTTCTCCCAGGTGGCTTATCCAAACAGGATGGATCCGGTTTCTCCCAGGTGGCTTATCCAAACAGGATGGATCCGGTTTCTCCCAGGTGGCTTATTCATGTACTAACATTTAGAAGATCTGCACCAACTGCATTGTGGGACGCAAGAGGCACAGCATCATCGGCGTAGAGAAACAGGAACATGAACAGGCTTCTTTCAAGTAATTGATGTACAACAGGAAGAGGAAGGGGTCCATGTACCTTACCTTGTGGGATGCCATAGGTAACGGCTCTGGGTTTTGACAGAGGCCTGTCCACATCCACCATTTGATTAGGGCCCGTGAGATACTATTTGACCCACCCCGGATGGCTGAGTTGTTCAAACACAGGGCTTGTAGTTTGAACAGAAAGATGTATTACTTTACTGCAAAGGGGTCGACAACCCCTCTTCCTGGAGGGTCGCAGGTCCTGCGGGATTTTGTTCCAACAAGTCGCCACACCGGACCAATTGATCTAATCGATCAGTTCAGTGTTTGACCTCAATTTAACACAGCTGGTCTTCTAGGTTTGATTAATAAATAAAAAAACATAAAGTGGCTGCCGTGCTCCAGGATCAGGGTTGCCTGGTTACCCCTTAATCTACCGTGTCGAAAGCCTTATGGAGATCTAGAATAGGCATTCCAGAACTACCCCACTCCTTCCCCCACATCCACCTACTTCCTTATGGGGTCAGTTAGGTGGAGTAGGTGTCTGTGGAGTGGATGACTTCTGTGATCATTACTCCTTACACAGAAAGAACATTGTGCCTTGTTACACGCACGCACGCACGCACGCACGCACGCACGCACACACACAGCCCTCTGTTCTCCTGTAGTGCCACTTGGGGAGCAGACAGACGGAGACACGGAGAGAAGGGAATTGGTCCGTCCAGTAACAGTACTACCACTCAGTACACCAATGTGAGTTTGTGTAGTTTCATTACCCCCAAAGCCCAGCACAACGACAAAGGAATAATAATGTGATCATTGTGATGACCATAATAATCATTGTGTAGCCGATGTTGTCCAAGGCAGTAAACATTAGACTATTGACTGGTATTTTGTCAACCTGACGTGCCTTTTCTAATTGCCCCTGGGGTGATAAAAATGGTTATATGAAAATGTAATTGAACGTATGAAGCTAATATGGGACTTTCAGTCATATATTCTGTGTCTTCTTCTCTGTCCTCTTCTCTGTCCTCTTCTTCTCTGTCCTCTTCTTCTCTGTCCTCTTCTTCTCTGTCCTCTTCTTCTCTGTCCTCCTCTCTGTCCTCTTCTCTGTCCTCTTCTCTGTCCTCTCTGTCCTCTTCTCTGTCCTCTTCTTCTGTCCTCTTCTTCTCTGTCCTCTTCTTCTCTGTCCTTCTCTCTGTCCTCTTCTTCTCTGTCCTCTTCTTCTCTGTCCTCTTCTCTGTCCTCTTCTTCTCTGTCCTCTTCTTCTCTGTCCTCCTCTCTGTCCTCTTCTCTGTCCTCTTCTCTGTCCTCTTCTTCTCTGTCCTCTTCTTCTCTGTCCTTCTCTCTGTCCTCTTCTTCTCTGTCCTCTTCTTCTCTGTCCTCTTCTTCTCTGTCCTCTTCTTCTCTGTCCTCCTCTCTGTCCTCTTCTTCTCTGTCCTCTTCTTCTCTGTCCTCTCTGTCCTCTTCTTCTCTGTCCTCTTCTCTGTCCTCTTCTTCTCTGTCCTCTTCTCTGTCCTCTTCTTCTCTGTCCTCTTCTTCTCTGTCCTCTTCTCTGTCCTCTTCTTCTCTGTCCTCTTCTTCTCTGTCCTCTTCATCTCTGTCCTCTTCTCTGTCCTCTTCTTCTCTGTCCTCTTCTTCTCTGTCCTCTTCTTCTCTGTCCTCTTCGTCTCTGTCCTCTTCTTCTCTGTCCTCTTCTTCTCTGTCCTCTTCTTCTCTGTCCTCGTCTTCTCTGTCCTCTTCTTCTCTGTCCTCTTCTTCTCTGTCCTCTTCTTCTCTGTCCTCTTCTTCTCTGTCCTCTTCTCTGTCCTCTTCTTCTCTGTCCTCTTCTCTGTCCTCTTCTTCTCTGTCCTCTTCTCTGTCCTCTTCTTCTCTGTCCTCTTCTTCTCTGTCCTCTTCTTCTCTGTCCTCTTCTTCTCTGTCCTCTTCTTCTCTGTCCTCTTCTCTGTCCTCTTCTTCTCTGTCCTCTTCTTCTCTGTCCTCTTCTCTGTCCTCTTCTTCTCTGTCCTCTTCTTCTCTGTCCTCTTCTTCTCTGTCCTCTTCTTCTCTGTCCTCTTCGTCTCTGTCCTCTTCTTCTCTGTCCTCTTCTTCTCTGTCCTCTTCTTCTCTGTCCTCGTCTTCTCTGTCCTCTTCTTCTCTGTCCTCTTCTTCTCTGTCCTCTTCTTCTCTGTCCTCTTCTCTGTCCTCTTCTTCTCTGTCCTCTTCTTCTCTGTCCTCTTCTCTGTCCTCTTCTTCTCTGTCCTCTTCTCTGTCCTCTTCTTCTCTGTCCTCTTCTCTGTCCTCTTCTTCTCTGTCCTCTTCTTCTCTGTCCTCTTCTTCTCTGTCCTCCTCTCTGTCCTCTTCTCTGTCCTCTTCTCTGTCCTCTTCGTCTCTGTCCTCTTCTCTGTCCTCTTCTTCTCTGTCCTCTTCTTCTCTGTCCTCTTCTCTGTCCTCTTCTTCTCTGTCCTCTTCTTCTCTGTCCTCTTCTTCTCTGTCCTCTTCTCTGTCTTCTTCTCTGTCCTCTTCTCTGTCCTCTTCTTCTCTGTCCTCTTCTTCTCTGTCCTCTTCTCTGTCTTCTTCTCTCTCCTCTTCTTCTCTGTCCTCTTCTTCTCTGTCCTCTTCTTCTCTGTCTTCTTCTCTGTCCTCTTCTTCTCTGTCTTCTTCTCTGTCCTCTTCTCTGTCCTCTTCTTCTCTGTCCTCTTCTTCTCTGTCCTCTTCTCTGTCCTTCTTCTCTGTCCTCTTCTTCTCTGTCCTCTTCTTCTATGTCCTCTTCTTCTCTGTCCTCTTCTCTGTCCTCTTCTTCTCTGTCCTCTTCTTCTCTGTCCTTCTCTCTGTCCTCTTCTTCTCTGTCCTCTTCTCTGTCCTCTTCTTCTCTGTCCTCTTCTCTGTCCTCTTCTCTGTCCTCTTCTTCTCTGTCCTCTTCTCTGTCCTCTTCTCTGTCCTCTTCTTCTCTGTCCTCTTCTCTGTCCTCTTCTCTGTCCTCTTCTTCTCTGTCCTCACCAGCAACATTCACAGGAGTTGCACTGTAGAGGTAGCTCGTGGTATCTGGCGCCATCTTCTGGCTACAACATGGCATGACTCTGGTTAAGAATAAATAATAGACCAGCAGAGGGCTTTTCTTCCAATTAGTTTTGTACGGAGGTAGAAGTGTAGCCTCCTCTGTTTATTAGACATTATTCATACTGACAAACTGAAATGGTCCACACACACAGTAGTGGAGAGGGTAGTAAGTTTTAAGTTCCTCGGCGTACACATCACAGACAAACTGAAATGGTCCACACACACAGTGTGGGGAAGAAGGCGCAACAGCGCCTCTTCAACCTCAGGAGGCTAAAGAAATTTGGCTTAACACCTAAAACCCTCACAAACTTTTACAGATGCACAATTGAGAGCATCCTTTCGGGCTGCATCACCGCCTGGTACGGCAACTGCTCTGCCCACAACCACAAGGCTCTCCAGAGGGTGTGAGGTCTGCACAACGCATCATCGGGGGCAAACTACCTGCCCTCCAGGACACCTACACCACCCGATGTCACAGGAAGGCCATAAAGATCATCAAGGACATCAACCACCCGAGCCACTGCCTGTTCACCCCGCTATCATCCAGAAGGCGAGGTCAGTACAGGTGCATCGAAGCAGGGACAGAGAGACTGAAAAACAGCTTCTATCTCAAGGCCATTGGACTGCTAAACAGCCACCACAAGCACATCAGAGGGGGCTGCCTATAGACATAGATTAGGAATCACTGGCCACTTTAATAATGTTTCTGTATCTAGCATTACTCATCTCATGTGTATAAACTTTACTCTATACTATTCTACGGTATCTTAGTCACTTTTAAATTGTGTTTACATATTACATCACCCATTTCATATGTAAATACGGGGCGGCAGGGTAGCCTAGTGGTTAGAGCGTTGGACTAGTAAACGGAAGGTTGCAAGTTCAAACCCCCGAGCTGACAAAGTGTGCATCGCACAGATTTTCACTTTGTCAGCTCGGGGGTTTGAACTTGCAACCTTCCGTTTACTAGTCCAACGCTCCAACCACTAGGCTACCCTGCCCTAGGCCCGTCATTGAAAATAAGAATTTGTTCTTAATTAACTGACTTGCCTAGTTAAATAAAGGTTAAATAAAATATACTGTATTCTATACTACACCACTGACTGGGAGACACCCATCTCCAGCACATTAGAGGCTGCTGGCCACTTTAAGGAATCACTGGCCACTTTAAGGAAACTTGAATAATGTCTCCGTATCTGGCATTACTCATCTCATATGTATATACTGTACTCTATACCATCTACTGCATCTTGTTTACATACCCTACATTACTCATCTCATATGTATATACTGTACTCTATACCATCTACTGCATCTTGTACTCTATACTATTCCACGGTATCTTAGTCCAGTGTATATATATTCTTAATCCAGTCCTTACTTAGATTTACATGTATTATTGGGTATATGTTGTGAAACTGTTAGATGTTAGACATGTTAGATATTACTGCGCTGTCAGAACTAGAAGCATTTCACTACATACACAATAACATCTGCTAACCATGTGTATGTGACCAATATTTTTATTATTATTTGAGATTAAATATAGAGTGTAGAGTGTAGATTACCCTGTTATACATTATCTATACTGGTTAAGAGTCAATATGGAGGTAGAGTGTAGAGTGTAGATTCCCCTGTTATACATTATCCATACTGGTTATAAGTCAATATGGAGGTGGAGTGTAGATTCCCCTGTTATACATTATCTATACTGGTTAAGAGTCAATATGGAGGTGGAGTGTAGAGTGTAGATTCCCCTGTTATACATTATCCATACTGGTTATAAGTCAATATGGAGGTGGAGTGTAGATTCCCCTGTTATACATTATCTATACTGGTTAAGAGTCAATAGGGAGGTAGAGTGTAGAGTGTAGATTACCCTGTTATACATTATCTATACTGGTTAAGAGTCCATATGGAGGTAGAGTGTAGAGTGTAGATTCCCCTGTTATACATTATCTATACTGGTTAAGAGTCAATATGGAGGTAGAGTGTAGATTCCCCTGTTATACATTATCTATACTGGTTAAGAGTCAATATGGAGGTGGAGTGTAGAGTGTAGATTCCCCTGTTATACATTATCTATACTGGTTAAGAGTCAATATGGAGGTAGAGTGTAGATTCCCCTGTTATACATTATCTATACTGGTTAAGAGTCAATATGGAGGTAGAGTGTAGATTCCCCTGTTATACATTATCTATACTGGTTAAGAGTCAATATGGAGGTGGAGTGGTTAAGAGTCGATAGGAGTGTAGATTCCCCTGTTATACATTATCTATACTGGTTAAGAGTCAATATGGAGGTAGAGTGTAGATTCCCCTGTTATACATTATCTATACTGGTTAAGAGTCAATATGGAGGTAGAGTGTAGATTCCCCTGTTATACATTATCTATACTGGTTAAGAGTCAATATGGAGGTAGAGTGTAGCCTCCTGTCAAGTCTACTAACTCAAGTCTACTAACCACTGTTCCTGGCAACACACCTGCATCTCATCATCAGTCACACCTGAACTTCATTACTCCCTGATGACTTACCCTTTATAAAGCACTCTTCTGTTATCAGTTATCAAATGAAATCAAATCGAATTGTATTAGTCACGTGCGCTGAATACAACAGGCCCCTAACCAACAATGCACTTACAAAAAAAACTCATAAGAATAATAAATAAAAGTAACAAGTAATTAAAGAGCAGCAGTAAAATAACAATAGCGAGATTATTTACAGGGGGTAGAAGCTGTTTAGAAGCCTCTTGGACCTAGACTTGGAGCTCCGGTACCGCTTGCCGTGCGGTAGCAGAGAGAACAGTCTATGACAAGGGTGGCTGGAGTGTTTGACCATTTTTAGGGCCTTCCTCTGACACCGCCTGGTATAGAGGTCCTGGATGGCAGGAAGGTTATTATGGTGATTTACTGGGCCATTCGCACTACCCTCTGTAGTGCCTTGCGGTCGGAGGCCGAGCAGTTGTCATACCAGGCAGTGATGCAACCAGTCAGGATGCTCACGATGGTGCAGCTGTAGAAACTTTTGAGGATTTGAGGACCCATGACAAATCTTTTCAGTCTCCTGAGGGGAAATAGGTTTTGTCGTGCCCTCTTCATGACTGTCTTGGTGTGCATGGACCATGTTAGTTTGTTGGTGCTGTGGGCACCAAGGAACTTGAAGCTCTCAACCTGATCCACTACAACCCCGTCGATGAGAATGGGGGCGTGCTCGGTCATCTTTTCCTGGAGTCAAAAAATAGAGCGCTAATTTGACTGCTTCACGTCAAAGTACATGAACCTACGGAGTCAGGAAAAAAATGAACCAGCCATTTATCTATCGTAATTTAAGACAAATCAATGTACAATTGGTGATGCTTAAAAGAATGTGTTTTTGTTCCAAAAAGTTACAGATCCAGATTGATTCTAAGCTTCCTGGAGCAACAGGAAGTGGTTAAATTCACCCTAAAGGTGTTTTTATCCAACCTGCAGTTTGTGAAAACACTGCATTCAACCCTGTGTAAATCAGTCCATTCTTAACGTCAAGAGTTTAAACTCAGGATTCTGTAAAAGTCTACCCCAATGAGGATATCTGTTTACTTTCAGCTTCCTGTGCCAACGGGAAGTGCCTTAAATTGGGGACATAGGAGCTGTTTCGAAGGGTTAAAAATGTCACATCTTTCCAAAACTTCATACGTGTGATTAGGCAACCCTCATGAACTGTAAATCAGTCATTTCTCCCAGCAGATGTCAAAGAAAAAACTCTCTCCCACACACACACACACACACACACACACACACACACACACACACAAACAGCAAGGATGGAGAGACATGGTGCGGGGCTTAAACTTGTTATGGCTTCAATCCCACTACCGGGATCGATATGACAACTACCAGTGAAAATAGAGGGCGCCAAATTCAAACCACAGACATCTCATAATTACAATTCCTAAAACATACATGTGTTTTACATCATTTTAAAGTTAATCTTGTTGTTAATTCCACCAAAGTGTCCGATTTCAAGTATGCTTTTCAGCAAAAGCACTACAAACGATTATGTTAGGTCTCCACCAAACCACAATAAACACAGCCATTTTCCAGCAAAATATAGCATTCACAAAAAGTGGAAATAGAGATAAAATTAATCACTAACCTTTGATGATCTTCATCAGATGACACTCATAGGACTTCATGTTACACAATACATGTATGTTTTGTTTGATAAAGTTCATATTTATATAAAAAAATCAGAGTTTACATTGGGGTATTAGATTCACCAGTATCAAAAACATCAAGTGTGTAACGGCGGATTTCTACCTCTTCCTCTTCCTTTGATCGGACCAAGATGCGGTAAGTGTCCATGTTATAATAAGAAAAACTCAACATGAACACAAAATATAAAAACAATAAATGTGAACAAACCGAAACAGTCCCGTAAGCAGTAGTAAGAAGGATCGGAGGACCAATGCGCAGCTTGGTAAGTGTTCATTATATTTATTTATTGTTCAGAACACTAAATAATAAAACAACAAAGAGAACGAAATGAAACCGAAACAGTCCTGTACATAAAACACAGGACAGAAACACCCACGAAACACAGGTGGAAAAAGGTTAACTAACACAGGTGGAAAAAGGTTAACTAACTAACTAACTAACTAACTAACTAACGACACCTCTGATTGAGAACCATACCGAACACAGAAACACAAAACATAGACTGCCCACCCCAACTCACGCCCATACTAAAATAAAGACAAAACAAAGGAAATAAAGGTCAGAACATGACAAAGTGATTTCTTACGGTGCCAATAAGTTCCATTCATTTTTGTCCATTTCAGCAGGTTATTCCCTTACAGTTATGAGTGAACAGGGAGTACAGGAGGTACCTGAGAACGCACTCCTGAGGGGCCCTTGTGTTGAGGGTCAGCGTGGTGGATGTGTTGTTACCTACTCTTACCACCTGGGGGCTGACCGTCAGGAAGTCCAGGATCCAGTTGCAGAGGGAGGTGTTTAGTCTCAGGGTCCTTAGCTTATTGATGAGTTTTGAGGGCACTATGGTGTTGAACGCTGAGCTGTAGTCAAGGAACGCCACTGTTCTATCCTACAGTGTATAAACAACCAGTATGTTGATAGTGTCGTCGTTCAGCCACGACTCCGTGAAGCATAAGATATTACAGTTTTGAAGGTCCTGTTGGTAGTTTAATAGTCTGCGTGTGTCATCGATTTTATTGTCCAAAGATTGCACATTTGCTAGCAAAATGGAAGGAAGTGGGGGTATATTCGATCGCCTACGAATTCCCTCTGGACCCTTTTTCTCCTCTTCACGCAAATCATAGGGATCTGGACCTTTTCCCGAGAAAGCAGTATATCATTTGCTTCGGGCTCGTCAGACTCCTTAAAATAAAAAAAAAGATTCCGCCAGTCCGTGGTGAGTAATCATAGTCCTGATGTCCAGAAGTTATTTTTGGTCATAAGAGACGGTAGCGGCAATTAAAATTAAATTAAATTATGTACAAAATAAGTTTAAAAATAAGTTACAAACAACACACAAACAACGCAAAAAAAACCCACAATCGGTTGGGGACGTAAAACGACAGGTTTAGTGGGGTCTTCAACCATCCACCCTAGGGCAGAGAGGTGTGTGAGGTCTTCAACCATCCACCCTAGGGCAGAGAGGTGTGTGAGGTCTTCAACCATCCACCCTAGGGCAGAGAGGTGTGTGAGGTCTTCAACCATCCACCCTAGGGCAGAGAGGTGTGTGAGGTCTTCAACCATCCACCCTAGGGCAGAGAGGTGTGTGAGGTCTTCAACCATCCACCCTAGGGCAGAGAGGTGTGTGAGGTCTTCAACCATCCACCCTAGGGCAGAGAGGTGTGTGAGGTCTTCAACCATCCACCCTAGTGTGAGGTCTTCAACCATCCACCCTAGGGCAGAGAGGTGTGTGAGGTCTTCAACCATCCACCCTAGGGCAGAGAGGTGTGTGAGGTCTTCAACCATCCACCCTAGGGCAGAGAGGTGTGTGGGGTCTTCAACCATCCACCCTAGGGCAGAGAGGTGTGTGAGGTCTTCAACCATCCACCCTAGGGCAGAGAGGTGTGTGAGGTCTTCAACCATCCACCCTAGGGCAGAGAGGTGTGCAGAGAGGTGTGTGAGGTCTTCAACCATCCACCCTAGGGCAGAGAGGTGTGTGAGGTCTTCAACCATCCACCCTAGGGCAGAGAGGTGTGTGAGGTCTTCAACCATCCACCCTAGGGCAGAGAGGTGTGTGAGGTCTTCAACCATCCACCCTAGGGCAGAGAGGTGTGTGAGGTCTTCAACCATCCACCCTAGGGCAGAGAGGTGTGTGAGGTCTTCAACCATCCACCCTAGGGCAGAGAGGTGTGTGAGGTCTTCAACCATCCACCCTAGGGCAGAGAGGTGTGTGAGGTCTTCAACCATCCACCCTAGGGCAGAGAGGTGTGTGAGGTCTTCAACCATCCACCCTAGGGCAGAGAGGTGTGTGAGGTCTTCAACCATCCACCCTAGGGCAGAGAGGTGTGTGGGGTCTTCAACCATCCACCCTAGGGCAGAGAGGTGTGTGAGGTCTTCAACCATCCACCCTAGGGCAGAGAGGTGTGTGAGGTCTTCAACCATCCACCACCCTAGGGCAGAGAGGTGTGTGAGGTCTTCAACCATCCACCCTAGGGCAGAGAGGTGTGTGGGGTCTTCAACCATCCACCCTAGGGCAGAGAGGTGTGTGAGGTCTTCAACCATCCACCCTAGGGCAGAGAGGTGTGTGAGGTCTTCAACCATCCACCCTAGGGCAGAGAGGTGTGTCTTCAACCATCCACCCTAGGGCAGGTCTTCAACCATCCACCCTAGGGCAGAGAGGTGTGTGGGGGTCTTCAACCATCCACCCTAGGGCAGAGGTCTTCAACCATCCACCCTAGGGCAGAGAGGTGTGTGGGTCTTCAACCATCCACCCTAGGGCAGAGAGGTGTGTGGGTCTTCAACCATCCACCCTAGGGCAGAGAGGTGTGTGAGGTCTTCAACCATCCACCCTAGGGCAGAGAGGTGTGTGAGGTCTTCAACCATCCACCCTAGGGCAGAGAGGTGTGTGAGGTCTTCAACCATCCACCCTAGGGCAGAGAGGTGTGTGAGGTCTTCAACCCCTATCTTCACCCTAGGGCAGAGAGGTGTGTGAGGGGCAGAGAGGTCTTCAACCATCCACCCTAGGGCAGAGAGGTGTGTGGGGTCTTCAACCATCCACCCTAGGGCAGAGAGGTGTGTGAGGTCTTCAACCATCCACCCTAGGGCAGAGAGGTGTGTGGGTCTTCAACCATCCACCCTAGGGCAGAGAGGTGTGTGAGGTCTTCAACCATCCACCCTAGGGCAGAGAGGTGTGTGAGGTCTTCAACCATCCACCCAGAGAGGTGTGTGAGGGGCAGAGAGGTGTGTGAGGTCTTCAACCATCCACCCTAGGGCAGAGAGGTGTGTGAGGTCTTCAACCATCCACCCTAGGGCAGAGAGGTGTGTGAGGTCTTCAACCATCCTTCACCATCCACCCTAGGGCAGAGAGGTGTGTGAGGTCTTCAACCATCCACCCTAGGGCAGAGAGGTGTGTGAGGTCTTCAACCATCCACCCTAGGGCAGAGAGGTGTGTGAGGTCTTCAACCATCCACCCTAGGGCAGAGGCAGAGAGTGTGTGAGGTCTTCAACCATCCACCCTAGGGCAGAGAGGTGTGTGAGGTCTTCAACCATCCACCCTAGGGCAGAGAGGTGTGTGAGGTCTTCAACCATCCACCCTAGGGCAGAGAGGTGTGTGAGGTCTTCAACCATCCACCCTAGGGCAGAGAGGTGTGTGAGGTCTTCAACCATCCACCCTAGGGCAGAGAGGTGGTGTGTGAGGTCTTCAACCATCCACCCTAGGGCAGAGAGGTGTGAGGTCTTCAACCATCCACCCTAGGGCAGAGAGGTGTGTGAGGTCTTCAACCATCCACCCTAGGGCAGAGAGGTGTGTGAGGTCTTCAACCATCCACCCTAGGGCAGAGAGGTGTGTGAGGTCTTCAACCATCCACCCTAGGGCAGAGAGGTCTTCAACCATCCACCCTAGGGCAGAGAGGTGAGGTCTTCAACCATCCACCCTAGGGCAGAGAGGTGTGTGAGGTCTTCAACCATCCACCCTAGGGCAGAGAGGTGTGTGAGGTCTTCAACCATCCACCCTAGGGCAGAGAGGTGTGTGAGGTCTTCAACCATCCACCCTAGGGCAGAGAGGTGTGTGAGGTCTTCAACCATCCACCCTAGGGCAGAGAGGTGTGTGAGGTCTTCAACCATCCACCCTAGGGCAGAGAGGTGTGTGAGGTCTTCAACCATCCACCCTAGGGCAGAGAGGTGTGTGAGGTCTTCAACCATCCACCCTAGGGCAGAGAGGTGTGTGAGGTCTTCAACCATCCACCCTAGGGCAGAGAGGTGTGTGAGGTCTTCAACCATCCACCCTAGGGCAGAGAGGTGTGTGAGGTCTTCAACCATCCACCCTAGGGCAGAGAGGTGTGTGATCCACCCTAGGGCAGAGAGGTGTGTGAGGTCTTCAACCATCCACCCTAGGGCAGAGAGGTGTGTGAGGTCTTCAACCATCCACCCTAGGGCAGAGAGGTGTGAGGTCTTCAACCAGGGCAGAGAGGTCTTCAACCATCCACCCTAGGGCAGAGAGGTGTGTGAGGTCTTCAACCATCCACCCTAGGGCAGAGAGGTGTGTGAGGTCTTCAACCATCCACCCTAGGGCAGAGAGGTGTGTGAGGTCTTCAACCATCCACCCTAGGGCAGAGAGGTGTGTCTTCAACCATCCACCCTAGGGCAGAGAGGTGGTCTTCAACCATCCACCCTAGGGCAGAGAGGTGTGTGAGGTCTTCAACCATCCACCCTAGGGCAGAGAGGTGTGTGAGGTCTTCAACCATCCACCCTAGGGCAGAGAGGTGTGTGAGGTCTTCAACCATCCACCATCTAGGGCAGAGAGGTGTGTGAGGTCTTCAACCATCCACCCTAGGGCAGAGAGGTGTGTGAGGTCTTCAACCATCCACCCTAGGGCAGAGAGGTGTGTGAGGTCTTCAACCATCCACCCTAGGGCAGAGAGGTGTGTGAGGTCTTCAACCATCCACCCTAGGGCAGAGAGGTGTGTGAGGTCTTCAACCATCCACCCTAGGGCAGAGAGGTGTGTGAGGTCTTCAACCATCCACCCTAGGGCAGAGAGGTGTGTGAGGTCTTCAACCATCCACCCTAGGGCAGAGAGGTGTGTGAGGTCTTCAACCATCCACCCTAGGGCAGAGAGGTGTGTGAGGTCTTCAACCATCCACCCTAGGGCAGAGAGGTGTGTGGGGTCTTCAACCATCCACCCTAGGGCAGAGAGGTGTGTGAGGTCTTCAACCATCCACCCTAGGGCAGAGAGGTGTGTGAGGTCTTCAACCATCCACCCTAGGGCAGAGAGGTGTGTGAGCGCCTACTCCAACTATGGCAGGATGTCCAGACCATGGCGGAATATGAGCTCACCTTTCGGACAGTGGCAGCATCCAGCGGATGTAATGAGCCGGCTCTCTGCACCGTATTCAGAAGAGGATTATGCGAAGAGGTCCAGATGGAGTTAATGTGCCGAGATGGCAATCTAACCTTGGACACACTCATCGCGATGGCCATTCGTCTGGCAAAACCTTCTTTGGGAGCGTCGGCACCCCAATCGCCTCTCTCCCTCCTTCGTTCTGAGTCAGAACCTCAACCCATGAAGGTAGGGGCCACACGCCTCCCCACGGCTGAGCAACACCGTCGGAGACAGTTAGGGCTCTGTCCCTATTGCGGCCAGGATGGGCACCAGTTTCAAAGGTGTCCCGGAACGTCCTAACCTTGGAATACCTGAGAGGAGAGGGACGGCCCCGTGATCATCCATTTCCTGGGTTAGACGTGAGTACTCCATCATAACTTTCCACCAAACATTTTACTATCCATTTCACTTTCATTTTATTTCACTAGCTGGCTGTCCCTGATCTACTGTTTCTACAGCTCTAGTGGATTCCGGTGCCGCGGGGAATTTTACTGATCAGGCCCTTGCCATTCAAGGTCCTCCGACAGGTCAATGAGGTAACTTAAAGATTGCACCTCCGAAATAACTACAGTTTCTCACCCCTTTTTCAGGTTTTCTATCAGGTCGGTGGTTCCTGGTCCCTTGGCTGATGCCCTCCCCCCACGATACCATTCCGCCTCACTTGGACATAGAGGGGAGCCCTGCCTATGCCGTCAGATCATCCTGGACTCCCGACGTTGTGGGGGTCGGCTCCTGGACCTGGTGGACTGGGAGGGGTGCGGTCCAGAGGAGTGATGCTGGGTTCCGGTGGACGACATCATCTGAGAATTCTACCTTCGCGTTCCGGAATGGCCTGCCCTTCGCACACCTGCATCTCATCCAGTGGCGACCCATCATTTTGAGCCCCACATTTGTAGCCCCTGTTTTTGCATGTTATTTAGACATGAATACATGTCACATATCAGTTTGTAAACAATATTTTAAAAAATGTATGTATATTTAGTTAATAAAGCCTCATACAACAATGGTCGCTTTTTTTGCTATCTTGAGTAAGGCAGCTCCCAAATGCAGGTGTTTCAGCCTAGCTCAGTGCTTTCTGTGGTGGTGGGGCAGCTAGCGGAAAATGTAGGGGTTGGTAATGTTCTCTACTTGTGCTGTGATTGGCTCAGTGTTGTGTCACTCATGGGGTCACTGCAAAATCTAATAGCAGAGCTTGAGAAATTCAAAACTGTTGGGTGCTGCCATAGAGTTACATTAGAAGTGCCCATCAAAGAAGGCTCAAGGTCATTGGCCACAGAGAAAATGACGTCAAATCACGTTATATGTACAGAAGCGTTGATTGGACTGATCATGTCAACATCATATTTTCAAAATCATGAATCAAGTCGACAATCTACTGGCTAATCCTGTTTAATCCTTGTCATATGAAGATAAATTATAGATACAACGGATCACTGCTCATTGGACATAAACATTACACAAGTTGGAAATCGCAAATTCAACAATGAGTGGTTTGGAAAGAACCAATGGCCAACTGCAAGCATTGCAAAGCAACCAGTAGCCTGCTATTCAGTGGAGTAGGTGTGTGTGGTCCCAAGTCTGGAAAAAATGATAAAGATTCAACATTGGCCAAAAACATCAATAAAATATAGCTCCGACTGGGAAAACACATTTTGAAATTTGGAATTGTAAGTCGGGAACTCGGACCTCTTTCTTGAGCTACGACCTGAAGATCTCTGATGTCATCCTGATTCGACCTTTCCCCCTAGAGTTCCCAGTTGTCCATAAATCCAGAGAATGACAGAATTTGAAAAGGTTTCATGACAAAATTTGCCCACGAAGGACCACCGTTCAAGTGAGGACAGCACAACAAGGTGAGTCCAAAAAAGTATTCTGTGCTGCTGCATAAATGATGTAATATGCCAGGGAGATGTGTATACTGTAACTAAGAAGGTAATATAAAATATATGTTGTGTTCACTGCCAGCTGTTAGTAGCCCATGTGCCTTTTCCACCCTAAACTTTTCTACCTACTGTTCTGACCTGGTGGTGCACATGTAGCCTATAACCTGTTTAGAGAAATGGAATCATTGAATATTGTAAGACCTTTCATTGTCTGCTTATATGCCCCCTTTATTTATCCAACAGCTCTGACTTGGTGTACAGGGAGAACACTGTAAGAATGGCCCATGTTCTGAATTCTATCGCTGGTACATTTCAAAAGTGCTGAACACATAGTTTTATTGAATACCTCCCATATTAGCTCATTAATTTCTTATTTGAAATTACGGATTGCCTCTTATGCGGTTGTCATCCCCTTATGCAATAATTTCTACATCTCAATTGTCCGTAGAAACCACATGTGCAAGTCAGCCATATCAGCTATGTTTATTTAAAAGGCAGTAAATGAGGCTGAATGAACTGTTTCACTGCCAGACAAGGCATCCCCTGATAGCCAGGTGTAGCAGTCGTAAGATGTTGGACTGCTGTTGCTTTAAGGAAGGCTTAACAGTTTGTGTATCACAGTTTGGCACCGTTAAAGTGCAATGAGTGTTTAGTGTTGTGTTGTGGCTTTGCTGGCTTTGCTTCACAATTTGTTTTGTTTTGTTTGTCCCACCAAGACGTACACATGCTAAAATCGTCACCGGTCTCATCATCAGTCACACCTGGACTTAATTTACTCCCTGGTTTATTTACCCTTTATAGAGCACTCTACTGTTATCAGTTGTCAGGTAGTATATGCTCTGTTTCCTTGTCAAGACGTTTCTCTTGTTTTGTATCGTTCTACCTTCCTTATTATAAAACTCACAAACTGCACCTGCTTCCTGATTCCCTACGTCGACATTACACCTCCCCTTTTTAGCATACATTATCCTCTGTTTATTATACATTATCCTCTGTTTATTATACATTATCCTCTGTTTATCCTACATTATCCTCTGTTTATCATACACAGTCCTATGTGTATTACACATTATCCTCCATTTACCACACATTATCATCTGTTTGTTATACAGTATCCTCTGTTTATTATACATTATCCTCCGTTTACTAAACACTACCTCTGTTTATCATACATTATCCTCTGTTTATTATACATTATCCTCTGTTTAGCATACATTATCCTCTGTTTATCATACACAGTCCTATGTGTATTACACATTATCCTCTGTTTATTATACATTATCCTCTGTTTATTATACATTATCCTCTGTTTACTATACATTATCCTCTGTTTATTATACATTATCCTCTGTTTATTATACATTATCCTATGTTTACTATACATTATCCTCTGTTTATTATACATTATCCTCCGTTTATCATACATTGTCCTCTGTTCATAAGACATTATCCTCTGTTTATTATACATTATCCTCTGTTTATTATAAAGTATCCTCCGTTTATCATACATTATCCTCTGTTTATCATACATTATCCTCTGTTTATTATACATTATCCTATGTTATCATACATTATCCTCTGTTTATTATACATGATCCTCTGTTTATTATACATTATCCTCTGTTTATCATACATTATCCTCTGTTTATTATACATTATCCTCCGTTTATTATACATTATCCTCCGTTTATCATACATTGTCCTATGTTTATTATACATTACCCTATGTTCATTGTACATTATCATCGGTTTATCATACATTATCCTCTGTTTATTGTACATGATCCTCTGTTATCATACATCATCCTCTGTTTATTGTACATTATCATCGGTTTATCATACATTATCCTCTGTTTATTATGCATTATCCTCTGCTTATTGTACATTATCATCGGTTTATTATACATTATCCTCTGTTTATTATACATTATCCTGTGTTTATTGTGCATTATCCTCTGTTTATTATGCATTGTCATCTGTTTATTATACATTATCCTCTGTTTACTATACATTATCCTCTGTTTATTATACATTATCATCGGTTTGTTATACACTATCCTCTGTTTATTATACATTATCCTCTGTTTATTGTACATTATCCTCTGTTTACTATGCATTATCCTCTGTTTACTATACATTATCCTCTGTTTATTATACATTATCCTCTGTTTACTATACATTATCCTCTGTTTATTATACATTATCCTCTGTTTACTATACATTATCCTCTGTTTATTATACATTATCCTCCATTTATCATACATTATCCTCCATTTATCATGCATTATCCTCGATTTATTATACATTATCCTCTGTTTACTATACATTATCCTCTGTTTATTATACATTATCCTCCGTTTATCATACATTATCCTCTGTTTATTATACATTATCCATACTGGTTGAGAGTTAATCAGACAGCACAATTAACTGGCTTGTTTAAAATTAGATTTACTGTTTGTTATGATACTATAAAATACAAATAAATGCTATTTTCAGAATGTCAAGTGCCATCTCTCCGTCAGATCCATTGAGAATAGTAATATCCAACAACGCCGGAGCAACGAGACGACTCAGTAGACGACGCAAGTCACATTTTAAAGATGAAACAGATATATATTTTTATACAATGATACAGAACCACGTGTGTGTGAGTCTCGTCTAGTGATAACAGCTACAGTGTTGAGTTGTCTCTTATATTCATAATATGTTATTACCCTGAAATAACATGTTATATCTCTGAATTAACAGGTCATAACCCTGAAATCACACGTTATATCTCTAAATTATCAGGTTATTACCCTGAAATAACATGTTATATCTCTGAATTAACATGTTATAACCTAACCCCTCGTCTATTGATGACAGGCAGAATGTTGTTCTTCCAGCCCTGTCCCCAGCACCCCAGGATGGCTATCCTACTTGTATTATAACATGTTATAACCCCCAGTGTGTGGTATCTCATCTCGTGATAACAGCCACAGTGTTGGGTTTACGCGGTTCTGTCCGGCTATTCCCCCAACGCTGTCTCCATCGCCCCAGGATGGTTCTGATCTCCTTGGTCCTGAAACAGTAGATGAACGGGTTGGCCACCGGGGGGAACAGGCTGTAGAATAGAAGGACCACATCAGAACAAGTTGACTTTGTCAGTTGCCGCGGGAAAAACAAATATTTTTTCCGTTTTACAAACCCCCTTGAGAAACACTAACACACCCCTGGAGCAGGTTTATTGTCCATTTGATTCAAACGTAAATGAGTATTCTGCCCTTTTCCCCAACCCTAGACACGTGGCGCACCTCTCTAAACTGTGGTCTACCTACCTATAGATGAGGCTGAGGCCGACGCGGAGATCAGGGGTAATTGTCAGGTTGGGCATGTAGGGCGTGGAGTAGACTATGAAGCGGGGGATGTAGTAGATAAGAATGAGACATCCCTGAGTACCACAGGTAGAGAAGGTTTTCCGTCTGCCCTGGGATAGAGAGGAGAAAGTTGGAGAAAATCGCTCAGTGGGTTAGGGGTTAGGGCAGAGAGACCCGGTGGGTTAAGGTTAGGGCAGAGAGATATGGTGGGTTAGGGTTAGGACAGAGATATAGTGGGTTAGGGGTTAGGGCAGAGAGACCCGGTGGGTTAGGGTTAGGACAGAGAGATGTAGTGGGTTAGGACAGAGATATAGTGGGTTAGGGTTAGGACAGAGAGATCTAGTGGGTTAGGGTTAGGGCAGAGAGATGTAGTGGGTTAGGGATAGGACAGAGAGATGTAGTGGGTTAGGGTTAGGACAGAGAGATGTAGTGGGTTAGGGGTTAGGACAGAGAGATGTAGTGGGTTAGGGTTAGGACAGAGAGATGTAGTGGGTTAGGGTTAGGACAGAGAGATGTAGTGGGTTAGGGTTAGGACAGAGAGATGTAGTGGGTTAGGGTTAGGACAGAGAGATATAGTGGGTTAGGGTTAGGACAGAGAGATGTAGTGGGTTAGGACAGAGAGATGTAGTGGGTTAGGACAGAGAGATGTAGTGGGTTAGGGTTAGGACAGAGAGATATAGTGGGTTAGGGTTAGGACAGAGAGATGTAGTGGGTTAGGACAGAGAGATGTAGTGGGTTAGGGTTAGGACAGAGAGATGTAGTGGGTTAGGGATAGGACAGAGAGATGTAGTGGGTTAGGGTTAGGACAGAGAGATGTAGTGGGTTAGGGTTAGGACAGAGAGATGTAGTGGGTTAGGACAGAGAGATATAGTGGGTTAGGGTTAGGATAGAGAGATGTAGTGGGTTAGGACAGAGAGATATAGTGGGTTAGGGTTAGGACAGAGAGATGTAGTGGGTTAGGACAGAGAGATGTAGTGGGTTAGGGTTAGGACAGAGAGATGTAGTGGGTTAGGGATAGGACAGAGAGATGTAGTGGGTTAGGGATAGGACAGAGAGATGTAGTGGGTTAGGACAGAGAGATATAGTGGGTTAGGGTTAGGACAGAGAGATGTAGTGGGATAGGACAGAGAGATGTAGTGGGTTAGGAATAGGACAGAGAGATGTAGTGGGTTAGGACAGAGAGATATAGTGGGTTAGGGTTAGGACAGAGAGATGTAGTGGGTTAGGACAGAGAGATATAGTGGGTTAGGGTTAGGACAGAGAGATGCAGTGGGTTAGGGTTAGCGGAATGGGCTAGGGTTAGGGGTAAGGTTTAGGACAGAGTAGTTGGAATTAGGGACACAAGCACAACCCCCCCCTCCAACCCATACACATCCAGCCCCCACCTTCCACACACACTGTCTCTGACCTGTGCGTTGGCCATGCGCATCACGGTGACGATGATGCTGATGTAGGAGAAGATGATAAGGGAGAGGGGGACGAGGAGGACAAACATGGCCAGCCCATAGGAGCTATTATTGATCGCCACCATGTCGGA
This sequence comes from Oncorhynchus nerka, assembly GCF_034236695.1. NCBI lineage: Eukaryota > Metazoa > Chordata > Actinopteri > Salmoniformes > Salmonidae > Oncorhynchus > Oncorhynchus nerka. Next base: position 98,725,463 of record NC_088405.1, on the reverse strand, counting down.
ACAGGACAGCCTAGTCAGTGCTATAGCATCGCAGTAGACATGGAGGATATGGTTGGGACCACAGAATGACACTTTCTGGGGGATAAAAACAAAACAAAGTCAACCCGGATCCCAAAGTGCCCCGTAGGTTCTAAAGATCAGGTCAACGCAACGCTACTTTCTGGGAGGTGAAGAAGAAGTTTAGAGAAGGTGTAGTGTCATTCCCAATCAATAAGATTCATTTATAGGCCTTTTTTTACACCAGTAATGTCCATTAAAAGACGAATATTGATCACAAAGAGCAAACAGAATCGTAGTGTCCAGGAAGTGGGTTTCCTGTCACGACTTTTAGGCTTGTTTACGCGCCGCTGTGCGGATTGTTGTTAACCTTTCTTCGCTACCTGCCTACCTGCCTACCTGCCTACCTGCCAACTTTACAGTTTTACTTTTTAAAATACCGTTTTATATTTTTTATTTTTTCCCCTCACTCAACCTTTTTCATTCAACTTTTTCACCCCGGACTCTTTATCTGGACGGGGTTCATCAGGACCTCCGCCAGTCGAAGCTAAGTAGTAACATTTAACGTTATGCCTTCTAATTGCAGTCGCTGTATTCATAATATACAGGAGAAATATCGCCTTATGGCGAGGATAGCTGTGCTGCAAGCCCAGCTTCAGACACAATCGTTAGGCAAAGGTCATTTCAGTGTAGGAAAGGATGAAACAGCGTCTGTACCACCAATAAATGCAGAGAGTAGTATAAATCCCCCCGCAGCCTCACAATTTTCTCATGGCTTCTGGAGGGAAATGCTGTAGGAATGCACAACCGGTGTCACTCATTCAGACGACAAACTTTCAACCGGTTTTCCCTATTAAGAAACGGGTCGGAGTCAGAGGCCGAGTCTTCTCTGGTCTCTACTCCTCCCGTTACGGGGTCTGAGACACCGAAGCTTCTCACCATTAGCTCTGACAAATTGAAAACTCTAGTCATTGGCGACTCCATTACCCGCAGTATTAGACTTAAAGCGAATCATCCAGCGATCATACACTGTTTACCAGGGGGCAGGGCTACCGACGTTAAGGCTAATCTGTTTACCAGGGGGCAGGGCTACCGATGTTAAGGCTAATCTGTTTACCAGGGTGCAGGGCTACCGACGTTAAGGCTAATCTGTTTACCAGGGGGCAGGGCTACCGACGTTAAGGCTAATCTGTTTACCAGGGGCAGGGCTACCGGCGTTAAGGCTTATCTGTTTACCAGGGGCAGGGCTACCGACGTTAAGGCTAATCTGTTTACCAGGGGGCAGGGCTACCGACGTTAAGGCTAATCTGTTTACCAGGGGGCAGGGCTACCGACGTTAAGGCTAATCTGTTTACCCGGGGGCAGGGCTACCGACGTTAAGGCTAATCTGTTTACCAGGGGGCAGGGCTACCGACGTTAAGGCTAATCTGTTTACCCAGGGCAGGGCTACCGGGGGCGTTAAGGCTAATCTGTTTACCAGGGGCAGGGCTACCGACGTTAAGGCTAATCTGTTTACCAGGGGGCAGGGCTACCGACGTTAAGGCTAATCTGTTTACCAGGGGGCGGGGCTACCGACGTTAAGGCTAATCTGTTTACCAGGGGGCAGGGCTACCGACGTTAAGGCTAATCTGAAGATGGTGCTGGCTAAAGCGAAAACTGGCCAGTGTAGAGAGATTAGGGATATTGTTTTCCACGTCGGTATCAACGATGTTAGGATGAAACAGTCAGAGATCACCAAGCGCAACATAGCTTCAGCGTGTAAATCAGCTAGAAAGACGTGTCGGCATCGAGTAATTGTCTCTGGCCCCCTCCCAGTTAGGGGGAGTGATGAGCTCTACAGCAGAGTCTCACAACTCAATCGTTGGTTGAAAACTGTTTTCTGCCCCTCCCAAAAGATGGCATTTGTAGATAATTGGCCCTCTTTCTGGGACTCACCCACAAACAGGACCAAGCCTGGCCTGCTGAGGAGTGACGGACTCCATCCTAGCTGGAGGGGTGCTCTCATCTTATCTACCAACATAGACAGGGCTCTAACTCCTCTAGCTCCACAATGAAATAGGGTGCAGGCCAGGCAGCAGGCTGACTGAAACATGGCTTAAGCCTGATGAATTTACTGTGTTAAAGGGCGCATCCCCCAATGGCAGACGTGTTGCTAACATTCACGATAGCAAATTTCAATTGACAAAAAAAAAGCTTCTAGTCATGAAATCTATGCAGCCTACTCCATCACTTTTTATAGCTACTGTTTACAGGCCTCCTGGGCCGTATACAGTGTTCCTCACTGAGTTCCCTGAATTCCTATCGGACCTCGTAGTCATGATAATATTCTAACTTTTGGTGACTTCAATATTCACGTGGAAAAGTCCACAGACCCACTCCAGAAGGCTTTCGAAGCCATCATCGACTAAGTGGGTTTTGTCCAACATGTCTCTGGACCTACTCACTCACAGTCACAGTCTGATCTCTCTTTTGACGAACATATCAAGACCATTCGGTGTTGTGATTCTGAACAATCAGAGATTTAGCAACAATAATTCTAGGTTTTCTATTTTCTATTCTATGTTTTGATTGATGTTACGTCATTGTGGCTGATATTCTCTAGCTAGCTAGCAAACAAAACTGTAGCGATGTATTTGAGAGACAACAATTGTTCATTTATGTGCAATTCATTTGGATACTAAATCTAGTTTCCCCAATAGTGGCACACATGCTTAACAACCAAGCCATCAATATCATGACAGTACCCTGCTGAAGTCTATGGTGACGATGCCAGGTGCCACTTGGGCTGATATCCAGGAGAAGACTGTTAGACCACTCATTGTCCGGTTGGTCATCAACATAGGATATCTGGAGAGGAGAGAGCAGGGGACGGAGGGAGAGAGATGGAGAGAGGGAGACTGTTAGACCACTCATTGTCCGGTTGGTCATCAACATAGGATATCTGGAGAGGAGAGAGCAGGGGACAGAGGGAGAGAGATGGAGAGAGGGAGGTATGGGGGAGAGAAGAAGAGAGAGAGAGAGAGAGAGGGATGGGGAGAGAGAGGGATGGGGAGAGGGGGAGAGAAGTTGAGAGTGAGATGGGGAAGAGGAAGGTATGGGGGGAGAGAAGAAGAGAGAGAGAGAGTGAGAGAGGATGGTGAGATGGGGAGAGAAGATGAGAGAGTGAGATGGGGAAGAGGAAGGTATGGGGGAGAGAAGAAGAGAGAGAGAGTGAGTGAGAGAGGGATGGTGAGATGGGGAGAGAAGATGAGAGTGAGATGGGGAAGAGGAAGGTATGGGGGAGAGAAGAAGAGAGAGAGTGAGAGAGGGATGGTGAGAGGGGGAGAGAAGAAGAGAGAGTGAGATGGGGAAGAGGAAGGTATGGGGGAGAGAAGAAGGGAAAGAGGGAATAATTGATTCTCCCATTTCACTTGTATGTATTTTCCATCAATGACATCATAACTCATATTAATGAGATATTGTTGTTGTTACCTGATAGCCAGGTATCGGCCCATAGCCATGGTTATCATGATGAGAGGGTTAAGGTTAGGGGTAGGGGGAATAGGGGATACCTAGTCAGTTGTACAACTGAATGCAATCAACTGAAATGTGTCTTCTGCATTTAACCCAACCCCTCTGAATCAGAGAGATGTGGGGTGCTGCCTTTATATAGATCTATGTTACCTGAGAGGGTGACATATTCCCAGGTACCGGTCCATAGCCATGGTCAACATAATGAGAGAGTTAGGTTTAGGGTTATATAGATCTATGTTACCTGAGAGGGTGACATATTCCCAGGTACCGGTCCATAGCCATGGTCAACATAATGAGAGAGTTAGGTTTAGGGTTATATAGATCTATGTTACCTGAGAGGGTGACATATTGCCAGGTACCGGTCCATAGCCATGGTCAACATAATGAGAGAGTTGAGCGTTCCAAAATAGTGGATCATTTGTTCCTGGAACATGCAGGTATGGAAGAAGATCCTCCCGTCGTTCCACCACCACCGAGCTATCAGATTGGGAAGGGCCACTGTTGCAAAACCTAGAGAGGTGGGAAGGGGAGAGGAGGGGGAAGGAGAGGTGGGAAGGGTGGAGGAGGGAGGAGGGGAGGAGAGGTGGGAAATGGAGAGGAGGGGAAGGAGAGGTGGGAAGGGTGGAGAGGGAGGAGGAGAGGAGGGTGGGAAATGGAGAGGAGGGGAAGGAGAGGTGGGAAGGGTGGAGGAGGGAGGAGGAGAGGAGAGGTGGGAAGGGAGAGGAGGGGGAAGGAGGGAGAGGAGAGGTGGGAAATGGAGAGGAGGGGGAAGGAGAGGTGGGAAGGGTGGAGGAGGGGGAAGGAGAGGAGGGAGAGGTGGGAAATGGAGAGGAGGGGGAAGGAGAGGAGGGAAATGGGAAGAGGTGGAGGAGGGGAAGGAGAGGTGGGAGGAGGGGAGGAGAGGTGGGAAGGGGAGAGGGGGGGAAGGAGAGGTGGGAAGGGTGGAGGAGGGAGGAGGAGAGGAGGTGGGAAGGGTGGAGGAGGGAGGAGGGGAGGAGAGAGTGGGAAATGGAGAGGAGGGGAAGGAGAGGTGGGAAGGGTGGAGGAGGGAGGAGGAGGAGAGAGGTGGGAAATGGAGAGGAGGGGAAGGAGAGGTGGGAAGGGTGGAGGAGGGAGGAGGAGAGGAGAGGTGGGAAATGGAGAGGAGGGGGAAGGAGAGGTGGGAAGGGTGGAGGAGGGAGGAGGAGAGGAGAGGTGGGAAATGGAGAGGAGGGGAAGGAGAGGTGGGAAGGGTGGAGGAGGGGGAAGGAGAGAGGTGGGAAATGGAGAGGAGGGAAGGAAGGAGAGGTGGGAAGGGTGGAGGAGGGGAAGGAGAGGAGAGGTGGGAAATGGAGGAGGGAGGGGAAGGAGAGGTGGGAAGGGTGGAGGAGGGGAAGGAGAGGTGGGAAGGGTGGAGGAGGGAGGGGGAAGGAGAGGTGGGAAATGGAGAGGAGGGGGAAGGAGAGGTGGGAAGGGTGGAGGAGGGAGGAGGAGAGGAGAGGTGGGAAATGGAGAGGAGGGAAGGAGAGGTGGGAAGGGTGGAGGAGGGAGGAGGAGAGAGAGGTGGGAAATGGAGAGGAGAGGAGGAAGGAGGTGGGGGAAGGGTGGAGGAGGGAGGAGGAGAGGAGAGGTGGGAAGGGAGGAGGGGAGAGGGAGAGGAGGGGGGAGTAGAGGCGGGATGGGGAGAGGAGAGGAGAGGAGGGGGGAGTAGAGGCGGGTGGGGAGAGGAGGAGGGAGGGTGGAGGAGACCACATTAGACTATTGAGACACAGACAGGTAGGGAAGGAGATCCTCCCGTTGTCCCACCAGTATCGGACTATCAACACTCCTCCAGTGGAAACACTCGGGACATAGAGTTGTAGCCACTGACTCTAAGAGGGAAAATAGACACAGCGACCCTGTTAAAAAGATAACAAATTGGTACATACTGACTGTGACGTCAGAGAGGGACTCTCCACGTGATTAAAGGAGGCAGGCATTGGGACACATTTTAACAGCACACTCTTTCTCTCATGAGCTCGCCTCTCTCATTGATGTCTGTGCCCAGCGAGACACATTTAAACTCCCTCAGCAGTCTAATTGGGGAAGGAAGGAGCAAGACACAGTTCACATTTAAAAAGAACAGACATTCTAACATGACTCCTATATCTGACAGAACCAGGCTGAGTATATAAACTAAATCTGACAGAACCAGGCTGAGTATCTTATCTATATCTGACAGAACCAGGCTGTGTATCTTACCTATATCTGACAGAACCAGGCTGAGTATATAAACTAAATCTGACAGAACCAGGCTGAGTATCTTACCTATATCTGACAGAACCAGGCTGAGTATATAAACTAAATCTAACAGAACCAGGCTGAGTATATAAACTAAATCTGACAGAACCAGGCTGAGTATATAAACTAAATCTGACAGAACCAGGCTGAGTATATAAACTAAATCTGACAGAACCAGGCTGAGTATCTTACCTATATCTGACAGAACCAGGCTGAGTATCTTACCTATATCTGACAGAACCAGGCTGAGTATCTTACCTATATCTGACAGAACCAGGTTGAGTATCTTACCTATATCTGACAGAACCAGGCTGAGTAACTTACCTATATCTGACAGATTCAGGCTGAGTATCTTACCTATATCTGACAGAACCAGGCTGAGTATCTTACCTATATCTGACAGAACCAGGCTGAGTATATAAACTAAATCTGACAGAACCAGGCTGAGTATCTTACCTATATCTGACAGAACCAGGCTGAGTATCTTACCTATATCTGACAGAACTAGGCTGAGTATCTTACCTATATCTGACAGAGCCAGGCTGAGTATATAAACTAAATCTAACAGAACCAGGCTGAGTATATAAACTAAATCTAACAGAACCAGGCTGAGCATCTTACCTATATCTGACAGAGCCAGGCTGAGCATGATGATGTACATGGGTTTCTGCAGGCTGTGCTCCAGGGCAAACAGCACAACCAGCAGGAAGTTCCCCACCACCGTGGTCACATAGACGCAGAAGAAGAACCAGGCCACCAGATGGAAGAAGGATGGGTGGAGCCCCGGGAAGCCCACGATCACAAACTCTGACACACGTGTGTAGTTCTCACCTCCCTCAAACATACTGTATTGGGGAAGGTGGGGGGAGGGAGGGATGGGGAGAGACAAAATCAGAGAGAAAACCTCTCATACATGAAGATAGATAGAGACACTAAAGCCTGAGAGAGAGAGAGAGAGAGAGAGAGAGAGAGGGGGAAAGAGAGATGTTGAAGACCCTGTTTGATCTCTCTCCATCCTTACCTCCCACGTAACAGACATGAAGTGACACAAATATAAAGAGACAACCTACATCTCTCCATCCTTACCTCCCTCCCAACCAGAGCCCCCAAAGGTGTGTGCCGTGTCCCGTTCTGAACCTCCCAGCCTTATACCCAGCATGCCCTTTTGACAGGACAGCCAACAGCCAATAAAAAACCTGCCCTCTGCTGATGTCACTGTTGTCACTCAATTCATGTCCCTCACAGATCATTTCATCCCTGGCCATCCCTCTCTAGGGCTGGGCAAGTCATATCTAAACAGATATGGTGTAATGTGAACATGGTGTAATGTGAACATGGTGTAATGTGAACACGGTGTAATGTGAACATGGTGTAATGTGTAATGTGAACATGGTGTAATGTGAACATGGTGTAATGTGAACATGGTGTAATGTGAACATTGTGTAACGTGAACATGATGTAATGTGAACATGATGTAATGTGAACATGATGTAATGTGAACATGGTGTAATGTGAACATGATGTAATGTGAACATGGTGTAATGTGTAATGTGAACATGGTGTAATGTGTAATGTGAACATGGTGTAATGTGAACATGGTGTAATGTGAACATGGTGTAATGTGTAATGTGAACATGGTGTAATGTGAACATGGTGTAATGTGTAATGTGAACATGGTGTAATGTGAACATGGTGTAATGTGTAATGTGAACATGGTGTAATGTGTAATGTGAACATGGTGTAATGTGAACATGGTGTAATGTGTAATGTGAACATGGTGTAATGTGTAATGTGAACATGATGTAATGTGAACATGGTGTAATGTGTAATGTGAACATGGTGTAATGTGAACATGGTGTAATGTGTAATGTGAACATGGTGTAATGTGAACATAATGTGAACATGGTGTAATGTGAACATGGTGTAATGTGAACATGGTGTAATGTGTAATGTGAACATGGTGTAATGTGAACATGGTGTAATGTGTAATGTGAACATGGTGTAATGTGAACATGCTGTAATGTGTAATGTGAACATGGTGTAATGTGTAATGTGAACATGGTGTAATGTGAACATGGTGTAATGTGTAATGTGAACATGGTGTAATGTGAACATGGTGTAATGTGTAATGTGAACATGGTGTAATGTGTAACGTGAACATGGTGTAATGTGAACATGGTGTAATGTGTAATGTGAACACAGTGTAATGTGAACACAGTGTAATGTGTAATGTGAACATGGTGTAATGTGAACATGGTGTAATGTGAACATGGTGTAATGTGAACATGGTGTAATGTGTAATGTGAACATGGTGTAATGTGTAATGTGAACATGGTGTAATGTGTAATGTGAACATGGTGTAATGTGTAATGTGAACATGGTGTAATGTGTAATGTGAACATGGTGTAATGTGTAATGTGAACATGGTGTAATGTGAACATGGTGTAATGTGAACATGGTGTAATGTGAACATGGTGTAATGTGTAATGTGAACATGGTGTAATGTGTAATGTGAACATGGTGTAATGTGAACATGGTGTAATGTGTAATGTGAACATGGTGTAATGTGTAATGTGAACATGGTGTAATGTGTAATGTGAACATGGTGTAATGTGTAATGTGAACATGGTGTAATGTGAACATGGTGTAATGTGTAATGTGAACATGGTGTAATGTGAACATGGTGTAATGTGAACATGGTGTAATGTGAACATGGTGTAATGTGAACATGGTGTAATGTGTAATGTGAACATGGTGTAATGTGAACATGGTGTAATGTGAACATGGTGTAATGTGAACATGGTGTAATGTGTAATGTGAACATGGTGTAATGTGAACATGGTGTAATGTGAACATGATGTAATGTGAACATGGTGTAATGTAATGTGAACATGGTGTAATGTAACATGGTGTAATGTGAACATGGTGTAATGTGTAATGTGAACATGGTGTAGTGTAATGTGAACATGGTGTAATGTGAACATGGTGTAATGTAATGTGAACATGGTGTAATGTGTAATGTGAACATGGTGTAATGTGAACATGGTGTAATGTGAACATGGTGTAATGTGTAATGTGAACATGGTGTAATGTGAACATGGTGTAATGTGTAATGTGAACATGGTGTAATGTGAACATGGTGTAATGTGAACATGATGTAATGTGAACATGGTGTAATGTGTAATGTGAACATGGTGTAATGTGTAATGTGAACATGGTGTAATGTGAACATGGTGTAATGTGTAATGTGAACATGGTGTAATGTGAACATGGTGTAATGTGTAATGTGAACATGGTGTAATGTGAACATGGTGTAATGTGAACATGGGTGTAATGTGAACATGGTGTAATGTGAACATGGTGTAATGTGTAATGTGAACATGGTGTAATGTGTAATGTGAACATGTGTAATGTGAACATGGTGTAATGTGAACATGGTGTAATGTGAACATGGTGTAATGTGAACATGGTGTAATGTGAACATGGTGTAATGTGAACATGGTGTAATGTGAACATGGTGTAATGTGTAATGTGAACATGGTGTAATGTGAACATGGTGTAATGTGTAATGTGAACATGGTGTAATGTGAACATGGTGTAATGTGAACATGGTGTAATGTGAACATGGTGTAATGTGAACATGGTGTAATGTGTAATGTGAACATGGTGTAATGTGTAATGTGAACATGGTGTAATGTGAACATGGTGTAATGTGTAATGTGAACATGGTGTAATGTGAACATGGTGTAATGTGAACATGGTGTAATGTGAACATGGTGTAATGTGAACATGGTGTAATGTGTAATGTGAACATGGTGTAATGTGAACATGGTGTAATGTGAACATGGTGTAATGTGAACATGGTGTAATGTGTAATGTGAACATGGTGTAATGTGAACATGGTGTAATGTGAACATGGTGTAATGTGAACATGGTGTAATGTGTAATGTGAACATGGTGTAATGTGTAATGTGAACATGGTGTAATGTGTAATGTGAACATGGTGTAATGTGAACATGGTGTAATGTGAACATGGTGTAATGTGTAATGTGAACATGGTGTAATGTGAACATGGTGTAATGTGTAATGTGAACATGGTGTAATGTGAACATGGTGTAATGTGAACATGGTGTAATGTGAACATGGTGTAATGTGTAATGTGAACATGGTGTAATGTGAACATGGTGTAATGTGAACATGGTGTAATGTGTAATGTGAACATGGTGTAATGTGAACATGGTGTAATGTGAACATGGTGTAATGTGTAATGTGAACATGGTGTAATGTGAACATGGTGTAATGTGTAATGTGAACATGGTGTAATGTGAACATGGTGTAATGTGAACATGGTGTAATGTGAACATGGTGTAATGTGAACATGGTGTAATGTGAACATGGTGTAATGTGTAATGTGAACATGGTGTAATGTGAACATGGTGTAATGTGTAATGTGAACATGGTGTAATGTGAACATGGTGTAATGTGAACATGGTGTAATGTGAACATGGTGTAATGTGAACATGGTGTAATGTGTAATGTGAACATGGTGTAATGTGAACATGGTGTAATGTGAACATGGTGTAATGTGAACATGGTGTAATGTGAACATGGTGTAATGTGAACATGGTGTAATGTGAACATGGTGTAATGTGAACATGGTGTAATGTGAACATGGTGTAATGTGTAATGTGAACATGGTGTAATGTGTAATGTGAACATGGTGTAATGTGAACATGGTGTAATGTGAACATGGTGTAATGTGAACATGGTGTAATGTGAACATGGTGTAATGTGAACATGGTGTAATGTGAACATGGTGTAATGTGAACATGGTGTAATGTGAACATGGTGTAATGTGAACATGGTGTAATGTGAACATGGTGTAATGTGTAATGTGAACATGGTGTAATGTGAACATGGTGTAATGTGAACATGGTGTAATGTGTAATGTGAACATGGTGTAATGTGTAATGTGAACATGGTGTAATGTGTAATGTGAACATGGTGTAATGTGTAATGTGAACACGGTGTAATGTGAACATGGTGTAATGTGAACATGGTGTAATGTATAATGTGAACATGGTGTAATGTGAACATGGTGTAATGTGAATGTGTAATGTGAACATGGTGTAATGTGTAATGTGAACATGGTGTAATGTGAACATGGTGTAATGTGAACATGGTGTAATGTGTAATGTGAACATGGTGTAATGTGAACATGGTGTAATGTGAACATGGTGTAATGTGAACATGGTGTAATGTGAACATGGTGTAATGTGTAATGAACATGGTGTAATGTGAACATGGTGTAATGTGAACATGGTGTAATGTGTAATGGTGTAATGGTGTAATGTGAACATGGTGTAATGGTGTAATGTGAACATGGTGTAATGTGAACATGGTGTAATGTGAACATGGTGTAACATGGTGTAATGTGAACATGGTGTAATGTGTAATGTGAACATGGTGTAATGTGAACATGGTGTAATGTGTAATGTGAACATGGTGTAATGTGAACATGGTGTAATGTGAACATGGTGTAATGTGTGAACATGGTGTAATGTGAACATGGTGTAATGTGAACATGTGAACATGGTGTAATGTGAACATGGTGTAATGTGTAATGTGAACATGGTGTAATGTGAATGTGAACATGGTGTAATGTGAACATGGTGTAATGTGAACATGGTGTAATGTGAATGTGAACATGGTGTAATGTGAACATGGTGTGTAATGTGAACATGGTGTAATGTGTAATGTGAACATGGTGTAATGTGAACATGGTGTAATGTGAACATGGTGTAATGTGAACATAATGTGAACATGGTGTAATGTGTAATGTGAACATGGTGTAATGTGAACATGGTGTAATGTGAACATGGTGTAATGTGAACATGGTGTAATGTGAACATGGTGTAATGTGAACATGGTGTAATGTGAACATGGTGTAATGTGAACATGGTGTAATGTGAACATGGTGTAATGTGTAATGTGAACATGGTGTAATGTGAACATGGTGTAATGTGAACATGGTGTAATGTGTAATGTGAACATGGTGTAATGTGAACATGGTGTAATGTGAACATGGTGTAATGTGAACATGGTGTAATGTGTAATGTGAACATGGTGTAATGTGAACATGGTGTAATGTGAACATGGTGTAATGTGTAATGTGAACATGGTGTAATGTGAACATGGTGTAATGTGTAATGTGAACATGGTGTAATGTGAACATGGTGTAATGTGAACATGGTGTAATGTGTAATGTGAACATGGTGTAATGTGAACATGGTGTAATGTGAACATGGTGTAATGTGAACATGGTGTAATGTGAACATGGTGTAATGTGTAATGTGAACATGGTGTAATGTGAACATGGTGTAATGTGAACATGGTGTAATGTGAACATGGTGTAATGTGAACATGGTGTAATGTGAACATGGTGTAATGTGAACATGGTGTAATGTGTAATGTGAACATGGTGTAATGTGAACATGGTGTAATGTGTAATGTGAACATGGTGTAATGTGAACATGGTGTAATGTGAACATGGTGTAATGTGAACATGGTGTAATGTGAACATGGTGTAATGTGTAATGTGAACATGGTGTAATGTGTAATGTGAACATGGTGTAATGTGAACATGGTGTAATGTGAACATGGTGTAATGTGTAATGTGAACATGGTGTAATGTGAACATGGTGTAATGTGAACATGGTGTAATGTGAACATGGTGTAATGTGTAATGTGAACATGGTGTAATGTGAACATGGTGTAATGTGAACATGGTGTAATGTGAACATGGTGTAATGTGTAATGTGAACATGGTGTAATGTGAACATGGTGTAATGTGAACATGGTGTAATGTGAACATGGTGTAATGTAATGTGTAATGTGAACATGGTGTAATGTGTAATGTGAACATGGTGTAATGTGTAATGTGAACATGGTGTAATGTGAACATGGTGTAATGTGAACATGGTGTAATGTGTAATGTGAACATGGTGTAATGTGTAATGTGAACATGGTGTAATGTGAACATGGTGTAATGTGAACATGGTGTAATGTGAACATGGTGTAATGTGAACATGGTGTAATGTGAACATGGTGTGGTGTAATGTGAACATGGTGTAATGTAATGTGAACATGGTGTAATGTGAACATGGTGTAATGTGAACATGGTGTAATGTGTAATGTGAACATGGTGTAATGTGAACATGGTGTAATGTGAACATGGTGTAATGTGAACATGGTGTAATGTGTAATGTGAACATGGTGTAATGTGAACATGGTGTAATGTGTAATGTGAACATGGTGTAATGTGTAATGTGAACATGGTGTAATGTGAACATGGTGTAATGTGAACATGGTGTAATGTGAACATGGTGTAATGTGTAATGTGAACATGGTGTAATGTGTAATGTGAACATGGTGTAATGTGAACATGGTGTAATGTGAACATGGTGTAATGTGAACATGGTGTAATGTGAACATGGTGTAATGTGAACATGGTGTAATGTGAACATGGTGTAATGTGAACATGGTGTAATGTGTAATGTGAACATGGTGTAATGTGAACATGGTGTAATGTGAACAACATGGTGTAATGTGAACATGGTGTAATGTAAATGTGTAATGTGAACATGGTGTAATGTGAACATGGTGTAATGTGAACATGGTGTAATGTGAACATGGTGTAATGTGAACATGGTGTAATGTGTAATGTGAACATGGTGTAATGTGAACATGGTGTAATGTGAACATGGTGTAATGTGAACATGGTGTAATGTGAACATGGTGTAATGTGAACATGATGTAATGTGTAATGTGAACATGGTGTAATGTGAACATGGTGTAATGTGAACATGGTGAACATGGTGTAATGGTGTAATGTGAACATGGTGTAATGTGAACATGGTGTAATGTGAACATGGTGTAATGTGAACATGGTGTAATGTAATGTGAACATGGTGTAATGTGTAATGTGAACATGGTGTAATGTGAACATGGTGTAATGTGAACATGGTGTAATGTGAACATGGTGTAATGTGTAATGTGAACATGGTGTAATGTGAACATGGTGTAATGTGAACATGGTGTAATGTGTAATGTGAACATGGTGTAATGTGAACATGGTGTAATGTGAACATGGTGTAATGTGAACATGGTGTAATGTGTAATGTGAACATGGTGTAATGTGTAATGTGAACATGGTGTAATGTGTAATGTGAACATGGTGTAATGTGAACATGGTGTAATGTGAACATGGTGTAATGTGAACATGGTGTAATGTGAACATGGTGTAATGTGTAATGTGAACATGGTGTAATGTGAACATGGTGTAATGTGAACATGGTGTAATGTGAACATGGTGTAATGTGAACATGGTGTAATGTGTAATGTGAACATGGTGTAATGTGAACATGGTGTAATGTGAACATGTGTAACATGGTGTAATGTGAACATGGTGTAATGTGAACATGATGTAATGTGTAATGTGAACACGGTGTAATGTGAACATGGTGTAATGTGAACATGGTGTAATGTGAACATGGTGTAATGTGAACATGGTGTAATGTGAACATGGTGTAATGTGAACATGGTGTAATGTGAACATGGTGTAATGTGAACATGGTGTAATGTGTAATGTGAACATGGTGTAATGTGAACATGGTGTAATGTGAACATGGTGTAATGTGAACATGGTGTAATGTGTAATGTGAACATGGTGTAATGTGAACATGGTGTAATGTGAACATGGTGTAATGTGTAATGTGAACATGGTGTAATGTGAACATGGTGTAATGTGTAATGTGAACATGGTGTAATGTGAACATGGTGTAATGTGTAATGTGAACATGGTGTAATGTGAACATGGTGTAATGTGAACATGGTGTAATGTGAACATGGTGTAATGTGAACATGGTGTAATGTGAACATAATGTGAACATGGTGTAATGTGAACATGGTGTAATGTGAACATGGTGTAATGTGAACATGGTGTAATGTGTAATGTGAACATGGTGTAATGTGAACATGGTGTAATGTGTAATGTGAACATGGTGTAATGTGAACATGTGTAATGTGTAATGTGAACATGGTGTAATGTGAACATGGTGTAATGTGTAATGTGAACATGGTGTAATGTGTAATGTGAACATGGTGTAATGTGAACATGGTGTAATGTGAACATGGTGTAATGTGAACATGGTGTAATGTGAACATGGTGTAATGTGTAATGTGAACATGGTGTAATGTGAACATGGTGTAATGTGAACATGGTGTAATGTGAACATGGTGTAATGTGAACATGGTGTAATGTGAACATGGTGTAATGTGTAATGTGAACATGGTGTAATGTGTAATGTGAACATGGTGTAATGTGAACATGGTGTAATGTGAACATGGTGTAATGTGAACATGGTGTAATGTGTAATGTGAACATGGTGTAATGTGAACATGGTGTAATGTGAACATGGTGTAATGTGAACATGGTGTAATGTGTAATGTGAACATGGTGTAATGTGTAATGTGAACATGGTGTAATGTGAACATGGTGTAATGTGAACATGGTGTAATGTGAACATGGTGTAATGTGAACATGGTGTAATGTGTAATGTGAACATGGTGTAATGTGAACATGGTGTAATGTGTAATGTGAACATGGTGTAATGTGAACATGGTGTAATGTGAACATGGTGTAATGTGTAATGTGAACATGGTGTAATGTGAACATGGTGTAATGTGTAATGTGAACATGGTGTAATGTGAACATGGTGTAATGTGTAATGTGAACATGGTGTAATGTGTAATGTGAACATGGTGTAATGTGTAATGTGAACATGGTGTAATGTGAACATGGTGTAATGTGTAATGTGAACATGGTGTAATGTGAACATGGTGTAATGTGTAATGTGAACATGGTGTAATGTGTAATGTGAACATGGTGTAATGTGAACATGGTGTAATGTGAACATGGTGTAATGTGTAATGTGAACATGGTGTAATGTGTAATGTGAACATGGTGTAATGTGAACATGGTGTAATGTGAACATGGTGTAATGTGAACATGGTGTAATGTGAACATGGTGTAATGTGTAATGTGAACATGGTGTAATGTGAACATGGTGTAATGTGAACATGGTGTAATGTGTAATGTGAACATGGTGTAATGTGAACATGGTGTAATGTGAACATGGTGTAATGTGTAATGTGAACATGGTGTAATGTGAACATGGTGTAATGTGAACATGGTGTAATGTGAACATGGTGTAATGTGTAATGTGAACATGGTGTAATGTGAACATGGTGTAATGTGAACATGGTGTAATGTGTAATGTGAACATGGTGTAATGTGAACATGGTGTAATGTGTAATGTGAACATGGTGTAATGTGAACATGGTGTAATGTGTAATGTGAACATGGTGTAATGTGTAATGTGAACATGGTGTAATGTGAACAAGGTGTAATGTGAACATGGTGTAATGTGAACATGGTGTAATGTGTAATGTGAACATGGTGTAATGTGAACATGGTGTAATGTGAACATGGTGTAATGTGAACATGATGTAATGTGAACATGGTGTAATGTGAACATGGTGTAATGTGAACATGGTGTAATGTGAACATGGTGTAATGTGAACATGGTGTAATGTGTAATGTGAACATGGTGTAATGTGAACATGGTGTAATGTGAACATGGTGTAATGTGAACATGGTGTAATGTGAACATGGTGTAATGTGAACATGGTGTAATGTGAACATGGTGTAATGTGTAATGTGAACATGGTGTAATGTGAACATGGTGTAATGTGAACATGGTGTAATGTGAACATGGTGTAATGTGAACATGGTGTAATGTGAACATGGTGTAATGTGTAATGTGAACATGGTGTAATGTGTAATGTGAACATGGTGTAATGTGAACATGGTGTAATGTGTAATGTGAACATGGTGTAATGTGAACATGGTGTAATGTGAACATGGTGTAATGTGAACATGGTGTAATGTGTAATGTGAACATGGTGTAATGTGAACATGGTGTAATGTGAACATGGTGTAATGTGAATGTGAACATGGTGTAATGTGAACATGGTGTAATGTGTAATGTGAACATGGTGTAATGTGAACATGGTGTAATGTGAACATGGTGTAATGTGAACATGGTGTAATGTGTAATGTGAACATGGTGTAATGTGAACATGGTGTAATGTGAACATGGTGTAATGTGTAATGTGAACATGGTGTAATGTGAACATGGTGTAATGTGTAATGTGAACATGGTGTAATGTGAACATGGTGTAATGTGAACATGGTGTAATGTGAACATGGTGTAATGTGAACATGGTGTAATGTGAACATGGTGTAATGTGTAATGTGAACATGGTGTAATGTGTAATGTGAACATGGTGTAATGTGAACATGGTGTAATGTGAACATGGTGTAATGTGTAATGTGAACATGGTGTAATGTGAACATGGTGTAATGTGAACATGGTGTAATGTGAACATGGTGTAATGTGTAATGTGAACATGGTGTAATGTGAACATGTAATGTGAACATGGTGTAATGTGAACATGGTGTAATGTGAATGGTGTAATGTGAACATGGTGTAATGTGAACATGGTGTAATGTGTAATGAACATGGTGTGAACATGTGTAATGTGAACATGGTGTAATGTGAACATGGTGTAATGTGTAATGTGAACATGGTGTAATGTGAACATGGTGTAATGTGTAATGTGAACATGGTGTAATGTGAACATGGTGTAATGTGAACATGGTGTAATGTGAACATGGTGTAATGTGTAATGTGAACATGGTGTAATGTGAACATGGTGTAATGTGAACACGGTGTAATGTGAACATGGTGTAATGTGAACATGGTGTAATGTGAACATGGTGTAATGTGAACATGGTGTAATGTGTAATGTGAACATGGTGTAATGTGAACATGGTGTAATGTGTAATGTGAACATGGTGTAATGTGAACATGGTGTAATGTGTAATGTGAACATGGTGTAATGTGAACATGGTGTAATGTGAACATGGTGTAATGTGTAATGTGAACATGGTGTAATGTGAACATGGTGTAATGTGAACATGGTGTAATGTGAACATGGTGTAATGTGAACATGGTGTAATGTGTAATGTGAACATGGTGTAATGTGAACATGGTGTAATGTGAACATGGTGTAATGTGTAATGTGAACATGGTGTAATGTGTAATGTGAACATGGTGTAATGTGAACATGGGTGTAATGTGTAATGTGAACATGGTGTAATGTGAACATGGTGTAATGTGAACATGGTGTAATGTGAACATGGTGTAATGTGAACATGGTGTAATGTGAATGTGAACATGGTGTAATGTGAACATGGTGTAATGTGAACATGGTGTACATGGTGTAATGTGAACATGGTGTAATGTGTAATGTGAACATGGTGTAATGTGTAATGTGAACATGGTGTAATGTGAATGTGAACATGGTGTAATGTGAACATGGTGTAATGTGAATGTGACATGGTGTAATGTGAACATGGTGTAATGTGAACATGGTGTAATGGTGTAATGTGAACATGGTGTAATGTGAACATGGTGTAATGTGTAATGTGAACATGGTGTAATGTGAACATGGTGTAATGTGAACATGTGAACATGGTGTGTGAACATGTGAACATGGTGTAATGTGAACATGGTGTAATGTGAACATGGTGTAATGTGAACATGGTGTAATGTGAACATGGTGTAATGTGAACATGGTGTAATGTGAACATGGTGTAATGTGTAATGTGAACATGGTGTAATGTGAACATGGTGTAATGTGTAATGTGAACATGGTGTAATGTGAACATGGTGTAATGTGTAATGTGAACATGGTGTAATGTGAACATGGTGTAATGTGAACATGGTGTAATGTGTAATGTGAACATGGTGTAATGTGAACATGGTGTAATGTGAACATGGTGTAATGTGAACATGGTGTAATGTGTAATGTGAACATGGTGTAATGTGTAATGTGAACATGGTGTAATGTGAACATGGTGTAATGTGAACATGGTGTAATGTGAACATGGTGTAATGTGTAATGTGAACATGGTGTAATGTGAACATGGTGTAATGTGTAATGTGAACATGGTGTAATGTAACATGGTGTAATGTGAACATGGTGTAATGTGTAATGTGAACATGGTGTAATGTGAACATGGTGTAATGTGTAATGTGAACATGGTGTAATGTGAACATGGTGTAATGTGTAATGTGAACATGGTGTAATGTGAACATGGTGTAATGTGAACATGGTGTAATGTGTAATGTGAACATGGTGTAATGTGAACATGGTGTAATGTGTAATGTGAACATGGTGTAATGTGTAATGTGAACATGGTGTAATGTGTAATGTGAACATGGTGTAATGTGAACATGGTGTAATGTGTAATGTGAACATGGTGTAATGTGAACATGGTGTAATGTGTAATGTGAACATGGTGTAATGTGAACATGGTGTAATGTGTAATGTGAACATGGTGTAATGTGAACATGGTGTAATGTGTAATGTGAACATGGTGTAATGTGAACATGGTGTAATGTGAACATGGTGTAATGTGAACATGGTGTAATGTGTAATGTGAACATGGTGTAATGTGTAATGTGAACATGGTGTAATGTGAACATGGTGTAATGTGTAATGTGAACATGGTGTAATGTGAACATGGTGTAATGTGTAATGTGAACATGGTGTAATGTGTAATGTGAACATGGTGTAATGTGAACATGGTGTAATGTGAACATGGTGTAATGTGTAATGTGAACATGGTGTAATGTGAACATGGTGTAATGTGAACATGGTGTAATGTGAACATGGTGTAATGTGTAATGTGAACATGGTGTAATGTGTAATGTGAACATGGTGTAATGTGAACATGGTGTAATGTGAACATGGTGTAATGTGAACATGGTGTAATGTGTAATGTGAACATGGTGTAATGTGTAATGTGAACATGGTGTAATGTGAACATGGTGTAATGTGAACATGGTGTAATGTGTAATGTGAACATGGTGTAATGTGTAATGTGAACATGGTGTAATGTGAACATGGTGTAATGTGAACATGGTGTAATGTGAACATGGTGTAATGTGAACATGTGTAAACATGGTGTAATGTGAACATGGTGTAATGTGAACATGGTGTAATGTGAACATGGTGTAATGTGAACATGGTGTAATGTGAACATGGTGTAATGTGAACATGGTGTAATGTGTAATGTGAACATGGTGTAATGTGAACATGGTGTAATGTGAACATGGTGTAATGTGTAATGTGAACATGGTGTAATGTGAACATGGTGTAATGTGAACATGGTGTAATGTGAACATGGTGTAATGTGTAATGTGAACATGGTGTAATGTGAACATGGTGTAATGTGAACATGGTGTAATGTGAACATGGTGTAATGTGAACATGGTGTAATGTGAACATGGTGTAATGTGAACATGGTGTAATGTGAACATGGTGTAATGTGAACATGGTGTAATGTGAACATGGTGAACATGGTGTAATGTGAACATGGTGTAATGTGTAATGTGAACATGGTGTAATGTGAATGTGAACATGGTGTAATGTGAACATGGTGTGTAATGTGAACATGGTGTAATGTGAACATGGTGTAATGTGAACATGGTGTAATGTGAACATGGTGTAATGTGAACATGGTGTAATGTGAACATGGTGTAATGTGTAATGTGAACATGGTGTAATGTGAACATGGTGTAATGTGAACATGGTGTAATGTGAACATGGTGTAATGTGTAATGTGAACATGGTGTAATGTGAACATGGTGTAATGTGAACATGGTGTAATGTGAATGTGAACATGGTGTAATGTGAACATGGTGTAACATGGTGTAATGTGAACATGGTGTAATGTGTAATGTGAACATGGTGTAATGTGAACATGGTGTAATGTGAACATGGTGTAATGTGAACATGGTGTAATGTGAACATGGTGTAATGTGAACATGGT
Organism: Oncorhynchus nerka; assembly: GCF_034236695.1. Classification (NCBI taxonomy): domain Eukaryota; kingdom Metazoa; phylum Chordata; class Actinopteri; order Salmoniformes; family Salmonidae; genus Oncorhynchus; species Oncorhynchus nerka. The sequence goes on along the minus strand of NC_088405.1, from coordinate 98,704,669 downwards.
GTAATGTGAACATGGTGTAATGTGAACATGGTGTAATGTGAACATGATGTAATGTGAACATGGTGTAATGTGAACATGGTGTAACATGGTGTAATGTGAACATGGTGTAATGTGAAATGTGAACATGGTGTAATGTGAACATGGTGTAATGTGAACATGGTGGTGTAATGTGAACATGTAATGTGAACATGGTGTAATGTGAACATGGTGTAATGTGAACATGGTGTAATGTGAACATGGTGTAATGTGAACATGGTGTAATGTGAACATGGTGTAATGTGAACATGGTGTAATGTGAACATGGTGTAATGTGTAATGTGAACATGGTGTAATGTGAACATGGTGTAATGTGTAATGTGAACATGGTGTAATGTGTAATGTGAACATGGTGTAATGTGTAATGTGAACATGGTGTAATGTGTAATGTGAACATGGTGTAATGTGAACATGGTGTAATGTGAACATGGTGTAATGTGAACATGGTGTAATGTGAACATGGTGTAATGTGAACATGGTGTAATGTGAACATGGTGTAATGTGAACATGGTGTAATGTGAATGTGAACATGGTGTAATGTGAACATGGTGTGTGTAATGTGAACATGGTGTAATGTGAACATGGTGTAATGTGAACATGGTGTAATGTGTAATGTGAACATGGTGTAATGTAACATGGTGTAATGTGAACATGGTGTAATGTGTAATGTGAACATGGTGTAATGTGAACATGGTGTGGTGTAATGTGTGAACATGGTGTAATGTGGTGTAACATGGTGTAATGTGTAATGTGAACATGGTGTAATGTGAACATGGTGTAATGTGAACATGGTGTAATGTGTAATGTGAACATGGTGTAATGTGAACATGGTGTAATGTGAACATGGTGTAATGTGAACATGGTGTAATGTGTAATGTGAACATGGTGTAATGTGAACATGGTGTAATGTGTAATGTGAACATGGTGTAATGTGAACATGGTGTAATGTGAACATGGTGTAATGTGAACATGGTGTAATGTGTAATGTGAACATGGTGAACATGGTGTAATGTGAACATGGTGTGAACATGGTGTAATGTGAACATGGTGTAATGTGAACATGGTGTAATGTGTAATGTGAACATGGTGTAATGTGAACATGGTGTAATGTGTAATGTGAACATGGTGTAATGTGAACATGGTGTAATGTGTAATGTGAACATGGTGTAATGTGTAATGTGAACATGGTGTAATGTGTAATGTGAACATGGTGTAATGTGAACATGGTGTAATGTGTAATGTGAACATGTGTAATGTGAATGTGAACATGGTGTAATGTAATGTGAACATGGTGTAATGTGTAATGTGAACATGGTGTAATGTGAACATGGTGTAATGTGAACATGGTGTAATGTGAACATGGTGTACATGGTGTAATGTGAACATGGTGTAATGTGAACATGGTGTAATGTGAACATGGTGTAATGTGAACATGGTGTAATGTGTAATGTGAACATGGTGTAATGTGTAATGTGAACATGGTGTAATGTGAACATGGTGTAATGTGAACATGGTGTAATGTGTAATGTGAACATGGTGTAATGTGAACATGGTGTAATGTGAACATGGTGTAATGTGAACATGGTGTAATGTGTAATGTGAACATGGTGTAATGTGAACATGGTGTAATGTGAACATGGTGTAATGTGAACATGTGAAATGTGTGTAATGTGAACATGGTGTAATGTGAAACATGGTGTAATGTGAACATGGTGTAAACATGTAATGTGAACATGGTGTAATGTGTAATGGTGAATGTGAACATGGTGTAATGTGTAATGTGAACATGGTGTAATGTGAACATGGTGTAATGTGAACATGGTGTAATGTAATGTGAACATGGTGTAATGTGAACATGGTGTAATGTGAACATGGTGTAATGTGAACATGGTGTAATGTGTAATGTGAACATGGTGTAATGTGTAATGTGAACATGGTGTAATGTGAACATGGTGTAATGTGAACATGGTGTAATGTGAACATGGTGTAATGTGTAATGTGAACATGGTGTAATGTGTAATGTGAACATGGTGTAATGTGAACATGGTGTAATGTGAACATGGTGTAATGTGAACATGGTGTAATGTGAACATGGTGTAATGTGAACATGGTGTAATGTGAACATGGTGTAATGTGAACATGGTGTAATGTGTAATGTGAACATGGTGTAATGTGAACATGGTGTAATGTGTAATGTGAACATGGTGTAATGTGAACATGGTGTAATGTGAACATGGTGTAATGTGAACATGGTGTAATGTGTAATGTGAACATGGTGTAATGTGTAATGTGAACATGGTGTAATGTGAACATGGTGTAATGTGAACATGGTGTAATGTGAACATGGTGTAATGTGAACATGGTGTAATGTGAACATGGTGTAATGTGAACATGGTGTAATGTGTAATGTGAACATGGTGTAATGTGTAATGTGAACATGGTGTAATGTGAACATGGTGTAATGTGAACATGGTGTAATGTGAACATGGTGTAATGTGTAATGTGAACATGGTGTAATGTGAACATGGTGTAATGTGAACATGGTGTAATGTGAACATGGTGTAATGTGAACATGGTGTAATGTGAACATGGTGTAATGTGAACATGGTGGTGTAATGTGAACATGGTGTAATGTGAACATGGTGTAATGTGAACATGGTGTAATGTGTAATGTGAACATGGTGTAATGTGAACATGGTGTAATGTAATGTGAACATGGTGTAATGTGGTGTAATGTGAACATGGTGTAATGTGAACATGGTGTAATGTGAACATGGTGTAATGTGAACATGGTGTAATGTGAACATGGTGTAATGTGAACATGGTGTAATGTGAACATGGTGTAATGTGAACATGGTGTAATGTGAACATGGTGTAATGTGAACATGGTGTAACATGGTGTAATGTGAACATGGTGTAATGTGTAATGAACATGGTGTAATGTGAACATGGTGTAATGTGAACATGGTGTAATGTGAACATGGTGTAATGTGAACATGGTGTAATGTGAACATGGTGTAATGTGAACATGGTGTGTAATGTGAACATGGTGTAATGTGAACATGGTGTAATGTGTAATGTGAACATGGTGTAATGTGAACATGGTGTAATGTGTAATGTGAACATGGTGTAATGTGAACATGGTGTAATGTGAACATGGTGTAATGTGAACATGGTGTAATGTGAACATGGTGTAATGTGAACATGGTGTAATGTGAACATGGTGTAATGTGAACATGGTGTAATGTGAATGTGAACATGGTGTGAACATGTGAATGTGTAATGTGAACATGGTGTAATGTGAACATGGTGTAATGTGAACATGGTGTAATGTGAATGTGAACATGGTGTAATGTGAACATGGTGTAATGTGAACATGGTGTAATGTGTAATGTGAACATGGTGTAATGTGTAATGTGAACATGGTGTAATGTGAACATGGTGTGAACATGGTGTAATGTGAACATGGTGTAATGTGAACATGGTGTAATGTGTAATGTGAACATGGTGTAATGTGAACATGGTGTAATGTGTAATGTGAACATGGTGTAATGTGAACATGGTGTAATGTGTAATGTGAACATGGTGTAATGTGAACATGGTGTAATGTGAACATGGTGTAATGTGTACATGGTGTAATGTGAACATGGTGAACATGGTGTAATGTGAACATGGTGTAATGTGTAATGTGAACATGGTGTAATGTGAACATGGTGTAATGTAATGAACATGGTGTAATGTAATGTGAACATGGTGTAATGTGAACATGGTGTAATGTGAACATGGTGTAATGTGAACATGGTGTACATGGTGTAATGTGAACATGGTGTAATGTGAACATGGTGTAATGTGTAATGTGAACATGGTGTAATGTGAACATGGTGTAATGTGAATGTGAACATGGTGTAATGTGAACATGGTGTAATGTGAACATGGTGTAATGTGAACATGGTGTAATGTGAACATGGTGTAATGTGAACATGGTGTAATGTGAACATGGTGTGTAAAATGTGAACATGGTGTAATGTGAACATGGTGTAATGTGAACATGGTGTAACATGGTGTAATGTGAACATGGTGTAATGTGAACATGGTGTAATGTGTAATGTGAACATGGTGTAATGTGAACATGGTGTAATGTGAACATGGTGTAATGTGAACATGGTGTAATGTAATGTGAACATGGTGTAATGTGAACATGGTGTAATGTGTAATGTGAACATGGTGTAATGTGAACATGGTGTAATGTGAACATGGTGTAATGTGTAACATGGTGTAATGTGAACATGGTGTAATGTGAACATGGTGTAATGTGAACATGGTGTAATGTGAACATGGTGTAATGTGAACATGGTGTAATGTGAAATGTGTAATGTGAACATGGTGTAATGTGAACATGGTGTAATGTGAACATGGTGTAATGTGTAATGTGAACATGGTGTAATGTGTAATGTGAACATGGTGTAATGTGAACATGGTGTAATGTGAACATGGTGTAATGTGAACATGGTGTAATGTGAACATGGTGTAATGTGAACATGGTGTAATGTAAATGTGAACATGGTGTAATGTGTAATGAACATGGTGTAATGTGTAATGTGAACATGGTGTAATGTGAACATGGTGTAATGTGAACATGGTGTAATGTGAATGGTGTAATGTGAACATGGTGTAATGTGAACATGGTGTAATGTGAACATGGTGTAATGTGAACATGGTGTAATGTGTAATGTGTAATGTGTAATGGTGAACATGGTGTAATGTGTAATGTGAACATGGTGTAATGTGAACAGGGTGTAATGTGTAATGTGAACATGGTGTAATGTGAACATGATGTAATGTGTAATGTGAACATGGTGTAATGTGAACATGGTGTAATGTGTAATGTGAACATGGTGTAATGTGAACATGGTGTAATGTATAATGTGAACATGGTGTAATGTGTAATGTGAACATGGTGTAATGTGTAATGTGAACATGGTGTAATGTGAACATGGTGTAATGTGAACATGGTGTAATGTGAACATGGTGTAATGTGAACATGGTGTAATGTGTAATGTGAACATGGTGTAATGTGAACATGGTGTAATGTGTAATGTGAACATGGTGTAATGTGTAATGTGAACATGGTGTAATGTGAACATGGTGTAATGTGTAATGTGAACATGGTGTAATGTGTAATGTGAACATGGTGTAATGTGAACATGGTGTAATGTGAACATGGTGTAATGTGTAATGTGAACATGGTGTAATGTGAACATGGTGTAATGTGAACATGGTGTAATGTGAACATGAACATGGTGTAATGTGAACATGGTGTAATGTGAAATGGAACATGTGTAATGTGAACATGGTGTAATGTGAACATGGTGTAATGTGAACATGATGTAATGTGTAATGTGAACACGGTGTAATGTGAACATGGTGTAATGTGAACATGGTGTAATGTGAACATGATGTAATGTGAACATGATGTAATGTGAACATGGTGTAATGTGAACATGGTGTAATGTGAACATGGTGTAATGTGAACATGATGTAATGTGAACATGATGTAATGTGAACATGGTGTAATGTGAACAGGGTGTAATGTGAACATGGTGTAATGTGAACATGATGTAATGTGAACATGGTGTAATGTGTAATGTGAACATGGTGTAATGTGAACATGGTGTAATGTGTAATGTGAACATGGTGTAATGTGAACATGGTGTAATGTGTAATGTGAACATGGTGTAATGTGAACATGGTGTAATGTGTAATGTGAACATGGTGTAATGTGAACATGGTGTAATGTGAACATGGTGTAATGTGAACATGGTGTAATGTGTAATGTGAACATGGTGTAATGTGAACATGGTGTAATGTGAACATGGTGTAATGTGAACATGGTGTGTGTAATGTGAACATGGTGTAATGTGAACATGGTGTAATGTGTAATGTGAACATGGTGTAATGTGAACATGGTGTAATGTGTAATGTGAACATGGTGTAATGTGAACAGGGTGTAATGTGAACATGGTGTAATGTGAACATGGTGTAATGTGAACATGGTGTAATGTGAACATGGTGTAATGTGTAATGTGAACATGGTGTAATGTGAACATGGTGTAATGTGAACATGGTGTAATGTGAACATGGTGTAATGTGAACATGGTGTAATGTGTAATGTGAACATGGTGTAATGTGTAATGTGAACATGGTGTAATGTGAACATGGTGTAATGTGTAATGTGAACATGGTGTAATGTGAACATGGTGTAATGTGAACATGGTGTAATGTGAACATGGTGTAATGTGAACATGGTGTAATGTGAACATGGTGTAATGTGTAATGTGAACATGGTGTAATGTGAACATGGTGTAATGTGAACATAATGTGAACATGGTGTAATGTGAACATGGTGTAATGTGAACATGGTGTAATGTGAACATGGTGTAATGTGAACATGGTGTAATGTGAACATGGTGTAATGTGAACATGGTGTAATGTGAACATGGTGTAATGTGTAATGTGAACATGGTGTAATGTGAACATGGTGTAATGTGTAATGTGAACATGGTGTAATGTGTAATGTGAACATGGTGTAATGTGAACATGGTGTAATGTGTAATGTGAACATGGTGTAATGTGAACATGGTGTAATGTGTAATGTGAACATGGTGTAATGTGAACATGGTGTAATGTGAACATGGTGTAATGTGAACATGGTGTAATGTGTAATGTGAACATGGTGTAATGTGAACATGGTGTAATGTGAACATGGTGTAATGTGAACATGGTGTAATGTAATGTGAACATGGTGTAATGTGAACATGGTGTAATGTGTAATGTGAACATGGTGTAATGTGAACATGGTGTAATGTATAATGTGAACATGGTGTAATGTGTAATGTGAACATGGTGTAATGTGTAATGTGAACATGGTGTAATGTGAACATGGTGTAATGTGAACATGGTGTAATGTGAACATGGTGTAATGTGTAATGTGAACATGGTGTAATGTGAACATGGTGTAATGTGTAATGTGAACATGGTGTAATGTGAACATGGTGTAATGTGAACATGGTGTAATGTGAACATGGTGTAATGTGAACATGGTGTAATGTAATGTGAACATGGTGTAATGTGAACATGGTGTAATGTGAACAGGGTGTAATGTGAACATGGTGTAATGTGAACATGGTGTAATGTGAACATGGTGTAATGTGAACATGGTGTAATGTGTAATGTGAACATGGTGTAATGTGAACATGGTGTAATGTGAACATGGTGTAATGTGAACATGGTGTAATGTGAACATGGTGTAATGTGTAATGTGAACATGGTGTAATGTGTAATGTGAACATGGTGTAATGTGTAATGTGAACATGGTGTAATGTGAACATGGTGTAATGTGTAATGTGAACATGGTGTAATGTGAACATGGTGTAATGTGAACATGGTGTAATGTGAACATGGTGTAATGTGAACATGGTGTAATGTGAACATGGTGTAATGTGTAATGTGAACATGGTGTAATGTGAACATGGTGTAATGTGTAACATGGTGTAATGTGAACATGGTGTAATGGTGTAATGTGAACATGGTGTAATGTGAATGTGAACATGGTGTAATGTGAACATGGTGTAATGTGTGAACATGGTGTAATGTGAACATGGTGTAATGTGAATGGTGAACATGGTGTAATGTGAACATGGTGTAATGTGTAATGTGAACATGGTGTAATGTGTAATGTGAACATGGTGTAATGTGAACATGGTGTGAACATGGTGTAATGTGAACATGGTGTAATGTGAACATGGTGTAATGTGAACATGGTGTAATGTGAACATGGTGTAATGTGAACATGGTAATGTAAATGTGTAATGTGAACATGGTGTAATGTGAACATGGTGTAATGTGAACATGGTGTAATGTGTAATGTGAACATGGTGTAATGTGAACATGGTGTAATGTAATGTGAACATGGTGTAATGTGAACATGGTGTAATGTGAACATGGTGTAATGTGAACATGGTGTAATGTGAACATGGTGTAATGTGAACATGGTGTAATGTGTAATGTGAACATGGTGTAATGTGTAATGTGAACATGGTGTAATGTGAATGGTGTAATGTGAACATGGTGTAATGTGAACATGGTGTAATGTGAATGTGAACATGTGTAATGTGAACATGGTGTAATGTGTAATGTGAACATGGTGTAATGTGAACATGGTGTAATGTGAACATGGTGTAATGTGAACATGGTGTAATGTGAACATGGTGTGTAATGTGAACATGGTGTAATGTGAACATGGTGTAATGTGAACATGGTGTAATGTGAACATGGTGTAATGTGAATGTGAACAATGTGTAATGTGAACATGGTGTAATGTGAAATGGTGTAATGTGTAATGTGAACATGGTGTAATGTGAACATGTGAACATGGTGTAATGTGAACATGGTGTAATGTGAACATGGTGTAATGTGAACATGGTGTAATGTGAACATGGTGTAATGTGAACATGGTGTAATGTGAACATGGTGTAATGTGTAATGTGAACATGGTGTAATGTGAACATGGTGTAATGTGAACATGGTGTAATGTGAACATGGTGTAATGTGAACATGGTGTAATGTGAACATGGTGTAATGTGAACATGGTGTAATGTGTAATGTGAACATGGTGTAATGTGAACATGGTGTAATGTGAACATGTAATGTGTAATGTGTAATGTGAACATGGTGTAATGTAATGTGAACATGGTGTAATGTGAACATGGTGTAATGTGTAATGTGAACATGGTGTAATGTGAACATGGTGTAATGTGTAATGTGAACATGGTGTAATGTGAACATGGTGTAATGTGAACATGGTGTAATGTGTAATGTGAACATGGTGTAATGAACATAATGTGAACATGGTGTAATGTGAACATGTGAACATGGTGTAATGTGAACATGGTGTAATGTGTAATGTGAACATGGTGTAATGTGAACATGGTGTAATGTGAACATGGTGTAATGTGAACATGGTGTAATGTGAACATGGTGTAATGTGAACATGGTGTAATGTGTAATGTGAACATGGTGTAATGTGAACATGGTGTAATGTGAACATGGTGTAATGTGAACATGGTGTAATGTGAACATGGTGTAATGTGTAATGTGAACATGGTGTAATGTAATGTGAACATGGTGTAATGTGAACATAATGTGAACATGGTGTAATGTGAACATGGTGTAATGTGAACATGGTGTAATGTGAATGTGAACATGGTGTAATGTGAACATGGTGTAATGTGTGAACATGGTGTAATGTGAACATGGTGTAATGTAACATGTGAACATGGTGTAATGTGTAACATGAACATGGTGTAATGTATAATGTGAACATGGTGTAATGTGTAATGTGAACATGGTGTAATGTGTAATGTGAACATGGTGTAATGTGAACATGGTGTAATGTGAACATGGTGTAATGTGTAATGTGAACATGGTGTAATGTGAACATGGTGTAATGTGAACATGGTGTAATGTGTAATGTGAACATGGTGTAATGTGAACATGGTGTAATGTGTAATGTGAACATGGTGTAATGTGTAATGTGAACATGGTGTAATGTGAACATGGTGTGAACATGGTGTAATGTGAACATGGTGTAATGTGAACATGGTGTAATGTGTAATGTGAACATGGTGTAATGTGAACATGGTGTAATGTGAACATGGTGTAATGTGAACATGGTGTAATGTGAACATGGTGTAATGTGAACATGGTGTAATGTGAACATGGTGTAATGTGAACATGGTGTAATGTGAACATGGTGTAATGTGAACATGGTGTAATGTGTAATGTGAACATGGTGTAATGTGAACATGGTGTAATGTGAACATGGTGTAATGTGAACATGGTGTAATGTGTAATGTGAACATGGTGTAATGTGAACATGGTGTAATGTGTAATGTGAACATGGTGTAATGTGAACATGGTGTAATGTGTAATGTGAACATGGTGTAATGTGAACATGGTGTAATGTGAACATGGTGTAATGTGAACATGGTGTAATGTGAACATGGTGTAATGTGAACATGGTGTAATGTGAACATGGTGTAATGTGAACATGGTGTAATGTGTAATGTGAACACGGTGTAATGTGAACATGGTGTAATGTGAACATGGTGTAATGTGAACATGATGTAATGTGAACATGATGTAATGTGAACATGGTGTAATGTGAACATGGTGTAATGTGAACATGGTGTAATGTGTAATGTGAACATGGTGTAATGTGTAATGAACATGGTGTAATGTGAACATGGTGTAATGTGAACATGGTGTAATGTGAACATGGTGTAATGTGTAATGTGAACATGGTGTAATGTAACATGGTGTAATGTGAACATGGTGTAATGTGTAATGTGAACATGGTGTAATGTGTAATGTGAACATGGTGTAATGTGAACATGGTGTAATGTGAACATGGTGTAATGTGAACATGGTGTAATGTGAACATGGTGTAATGTGAACATGGTGTAATGTGAACATGGTGTAATGTGTAATGTGAACATGGTGTAATGTGAACATGGTGTAATGTGAACATGGTGTAATGTGAACATGGTGTAATGTGAACATGGTGTAATGTGTAATGTGAACATGGTGTAATGTGAACATGGTGTAATGTGAACATGGTGTAATGTGAACATGGTGTAATGTGTAATGTGAACATGGTGTAATGTGTAATGTGAACATGGTGTAATGTGAACATGGTGTAATGTGAACATGGTGTAATGTGAACATGGTGTAATGTGAACATGGTGTAATGTGAACATGGTGTAATGTGTAATGTGAACATGGTGTAATGTGAACATGGTGTAATGTGAACATGGTGTGTAATGTGAACATGGTGTAATGTGAACATGGTGTAATGTGAACATGGTGTAATGTGTAATGTGAACATGGTGTAATGTGAACATGGTGTAATGTGAACATGGTGTAATGTGAACATGGTGTAATGTGAACATGGTGTAATGTGAACATGGTGTAATGTGAACATGGTGTAATGTGAACATGGTGTAATGTGAACATGATGTAATGTGAACATGGTGTAATGTGAACAGGGTGTAATGTGAACATGGTGTAATGTGAACATGATGTAATGTGAACATGGTGTAATGTGTAATGTGAACATGGTGTAATGTGAACATGGTGTAATGTGTAATGTGAACATGATGTAATGTGAACATGGTGTAATGTGAACATGGTGTAATGTGAACATGGTGTAATGTATAATGTGAACATGGTGTAATGTGTAATGTGAACATGGTGTAATGTGAACATGGTGTAATGTGAACATGGTGTAATGTGAACATGGTGTAATGTGAACATGGTGTAATGTGTAATGTGAACATGGTGTAATGTGAACATGGTGTGAACATGGTGTAATGTGAACATGGTGTAATGTGAATGTGAACATGGTGTAACATGGTGTAATGTGAACATGGTGTAATGTGAACATGGTGTAATGTGTAATGTGAACATGGTGTAATGTGAACATGGTGTAATGTGTAATGTGAACATGGTGTAATGTGAACATGGTGTAATGTGAACATGGTGTAATGTGAACATGGTGTAATGTGTAATGTGAACATGGTGTAATGTGAACATGGTGTAATGTGTAATGTGAACATGGTGTAATGTGAACATGGTGTAATGTGAACATGGTGTAATGTGAACATGGTGTAATGTGAACATGGTGTAATGTGAACATGGTGTAATGTGAACATGGTGTAATGTGAACATGGTGTGAACATGTAATGTGTAATGTGAACATGTAATGTGTAATGTGAACATGGTGTAATGTGAACATGGTGTAATGTGAACATGGTGTAATGTGTAATGTGAATGTGAACATGGTGTAATGTGAACATGGTGTAATGTGAACATGGTGTAATGTGTGTAATGTGAACATGGTGTAATGTGAACATGGTGTAATGTGTAATGTGAACATGGTGTAATGTGAACATGGTGTAATGAACATGGTGTAATGTGTAATGTGAACATGGTGTGGTGTAATGTGAACATGGTGTAATGTGAACATGGTGTAATGTGAACATGGTGTAATGTGAACATGGTGTAATGTGTAATGTGAACATGGTGTAATGTGAACATGGTGTAATGTGAACATGGTGTAATGTGAACATGGTGTAATGTGTAATGTGAACATGGTGTAATGTGTAATGTGAACATGGTGTAATGTGAACATGGTGTAATGTGTAATGTGAACATGGTGTAATGTGAACATGGTGTAATGTGTAATGTGAACATGGTGTAATGTGAACATGGTGTAATGTGTAATGTGATGGTGTAATGTGTGGTGTATGTGAACATGGTGTAATGTGAACATGGTGTAATGTGTAATGTGAACATGGTGTAATGTGAACATGTGAACATGGTGTAATGTGAACATGGTGTAATGTGTAATGTGAACATGGTGTGTAATGTGTAACATGGTGTAATGTGAACATGGTGTAATGTGTGGTGTAATGTGAACATGGTGTAATGTGTAATGTGAACATGGTGTAATGTGAATGTGAACATGGTGTAATGTGTAATGTGAACATGGTGTAATGTGTGGTGTAATGTGAACATGGTGTAATGTGAACATGGTGTAATGTGAACATGGTGTAATGTGAACATGGTGTAATGTGAACATGTGTAATGTGAACATGGTGTAATGTGAACATGGTGTAACATGGTGTAATGTGAACATGGTGTAATGTGAACATGGTGTAATGTGAACATGGTGTAATGTGAACATGGTGTAATGTGAACATGGTGTAATGTGAACATGGTGTAATGTGAACATGGTGTAATGTGAACATGGTGTAATGTGTAATGTGAACATGGTGTAATGTGAACATGGTGTAATGTGTAATGGTGTAATGTGAACATGGTGTAATGTGTAATGTGAACATGGTGTAATGTGAACATGGTGTAATGTGAACATGGTGTAATGTGTAATGTGAACATGGTGTAATGTGTAATGTGAACATGGTGTAATGTGAACATGGTGTAATGTGAACATGGTGTAATGTGAACATGGTGTAATGTGAACATGGTGTAATGTGAACATGGTGTAATGTGTAATGTGAACATGGTGTAATGTGAACATGGTGTAATGTGTAATGTGAACATGGTGTAATGTGAACATGGTGTAATGTGAACATGGTGTAATGTGTAATGTGAACATGGTGTAATGTGAACATGGTGTAATGTGTAAACATGGTGTAATGTGAACATGGTGTAATGTGTAATGGTGTAATGTGAACATGGTGTAATGTGAACATGGTGTAATGTGTAATGTGAACATGGTGTAATGTGAACATGGTGTAATGTGTAATGTGAACATGGTGTAATGTGAACATGGTGTAATGTGAACATGGTGTAATGTGAACATGGTGTAATGTGAACATGGTGTAATGTGTAATGTGAACATGGTGTAATGTGAACATGGTGTAATGTGTACATGGTGTAATGTGTAATGTGAACATGGTGTGGTGTAATGTGAACATGGTGTAATGTGAACATGGTGTAATGTGAACATGGTGTAATGTGAACATGGTGTAATGTGAACATGGTGTAATGTGAACATGGTGTAATGTGAACATGGTGTAATGTGAACATGGTGTAATGTGAACATGGTGTAATGTGAACATGGTGTAATGTGTAATGTGAACATGGTGTAATGTGAACATGGTGTAATGTGTAATGTGAACATGGTGTAATGTGAACATGGTGTAATGTGTAATGTGAACATGGTGTAATGTGAACATGGTGTAATGTGTAATGTGAACATGGTGTAATGTGAACATGGTGTAATGTGAACATGGTGTAATGTGAACATGGTGTAATGTGTAATGTGAACATGGTGTAATGTGAACATGGTGTAATGTGTAATGTGAACATGGTGTAATGTGAACATGGTGTAATGTGAACATGGTGTAATGTGAACATGGTGTAATGTGAACATGGTGTAATGTGTAATGTGAACATGGTGTAATGTGTGAACATGGTGAACATGGTGTAATGTGAACATGGTGTAATGTGAACATGGTGTAATGGTGTAATGAACATGGTGTAAATGTGAACATGGTGTAATGTGTAATGTGAACATGGTGTAATGTGAACATGGTGTACATGGTGTAATGTGAACATGGTGTAATGTGAACATGGTGTAATGTGAACATGGTGTAATGTGAACATGGTGTAATGTGTAATGTGAACATGGTGTAATGTGAATGTGTAATGTGAACATGGTGTAATGTGAACATGGTGTAATGTAATGTGAACATGGTGTAATGTGTAATGTGAACATGGTGTAATGTGAACATGGTGTAATGTGAACATGGTGTAATGTGAACATGGTGTAATGTGAACATGGTGTAATGTGTAACATGGTGTAACATGGTGTAATGTGAACATGGTGTAATGTGAACATGGTGTAATGTGAAACATGGTGTAACATGTGTAATGGTGTAATGTGAACATGGTGTAATGTGAATGTGAACATGGTGTAATGTGAACATGGTGAACATGGTGTAATGTGAACATGGTGTAATGTGAACATAATGTGAACATGGTGTAATGTGAACATGGTGTAATGAACATGGTGTAATGTGAACATGGTGTAATGTGAACATGGTGTAATGTGAACATGGTGTAATGTGTAATGTGAACATGGTGTAATGTGAACATGGTGTAATGTGAACATGGTGTAATGTGAACATGGTGTAATGTGTAATGTGAACATGGTGTAATGTGAACATGGTGTAATGTGTAATGTGAACATGGTGTAATGTGAACATGGTGTAATGTGAACATGGTGTAATGTGTAATGTGAACATGGTGTAATGTGAACATGGTGTAATGTGAACATGGTGTAATGTGAACATGGTGTAATGTGAACATGGTGTAATGTGTAATGTGAACACGGTGTAATGTGAACATGGTGTAACATGGTGTAATGTGAACATGGTGTAATGTGTAATGTGAACAGGGTGTAATGTGAACATGGTGTAATGTGAACATGGTGTAATGTGAACATGGTGTAATGTGAACATGGTGTAATGTGAACATGGTGTAATGTGAACATGGTGTAATGTGAACATGGTGTAATGTGAACATGGTGTAATGTGAACATGGTGTAATGTGTAATGGTGTAATGTGAACATGGTGTAATGTGTAATGTGTAATGTGAACATGGTGTAATGTGAACATGGTGTAATGTGTAATGTGAACATGGTGTAATGTGAACATGGTGTAATGTGTAATGTGAACATGGTGTAATGTGAACATGGTGTAATGTGTAATGTGAACATGGTGTAATGTGAACATGGTGTAATGTGTAATGTGAACATGGTGTAATGTGTAATGTGAACATGGTGTAATGTAATGTGAACATGGTGTAATGTGAACATGGTGTAATGTGAACATGGTGTAATGTGAATGGTGAAATGTGTAATGTGAACATGTGTAATGTGAACATGGTGTAATGTGAACATGGTGTAATGTGTAATGTGAACATGGTGTAATGTGTAATGTGAACATGGTGTAATGTGAACATGGTGTAATGTGAACATGGTGTAATGTGAACAGGGTGTAATGTGAACATGGTGTAATGTGAACAGGGTGTAATGTGTAATGTGAACATGGTGTAATGTGAACATGATGTAATGTGTAATGTGAACACGGTGTAATGTGAACATGGTGTAATGTGAACATGGTGTAATGTGAAATGGTGTAACATGGTGTAATGTGAACATGGTGTAATGTAACATGGTGTAATGTGAACATGGTGTAATGTGTAATGGTGAACATGGTGTAATGTGAACATGGTGTAATGTGTAATGTGAACATGGTGTAATGTGAACATGATGTAATGTGTAATGTGAACACGGTGTAATGTGAACATGGTGTAATGTGAACATGGTGTAATGTGTAATGTGAACATGGTGTAATGTGAACATGGTGTAATGTATAATGTGAACATGGTGTAATGTGTAATGTGAACATGGTGTAATGTGTAATGTGAACATGGTGTAATGTGAACATGGTGTAATGTGAACATGGTGTAATGTGAACATGGTGTAATGTGAACATGGTGTAATGTGTAATGTGAACATGGTGTAATGTGTAACATGGTGTAATGTGAACATGTGAACATGGTGTAATGGTGTAATGTGAACATGGTGTAATGTGAACATGGTGGTGTAATGTGAACATGGTGTAATGTGAACATGGTGTAATGTGTAATGTGAACATGGTGTAATGTGAACATGGTGTAATGTGTAATGTGAACATGGTGTAATGTGAACATGGTGTAATGTGAACATGGTGTAATGTGAACATGGTGTAATGTGAACATGGTGTAATGTGAACATGGTGTAATGTGAACATGGTGTAATGTGAACATGGTGTAATGTAATGTGAACATGGTGTAATGTGAACATGGTGTAATGTGTAATGTGAACATGGTGTAATGTGAACATGGTGTAATGTGAACATGGTGTAATGTGAACATGGTGTAATGTGTAATGTGAACATGGTGTAATGTGAACATGGTGTAATGTGAACATGGTGTAATGTGAACATGGTGTAATGTGAACATGGTGTAATGTAATGAACATGGTGTAATGGTGTAATGTGAACATGGTGTAATGTGAACATGGTGTAATGTGGTGTAATGTGAACATGGTGTAATGTGTAATGTGACATGGTGTAATGTGTAATGTGAACATGGTGTAATGTGAATGTGACATGGTGTAATGTGTAATGTGAACATGGTGTAATGTGAACATGGTGTGAACATGGTGTAATGTGGTGTAATGTGTAATGTGAACATGGTGTAATGTGAACATGGTGTAATGTGAACATGGTGTAATGTGTAATGTGAACATGGTGTAATGTGAACATGGTGTAATGTGAACATGGTGTAATGTGAACATGGTGTAATGTGTAATGTGAACATGGTGTAATGTGAACATGGTGTAATGTGAACATGGTGTAATGTGAACATGGTGTAATGTGAACATGGTGTAATGTAACATGGTGTAATGTGAACATGGTGTAATGTGAACATGGTGTAATGTGAACATGGTGTAATGTGTAATGTGAACATGGTGTAATGGTGTAATGTGAACATGGTGTAATGTGAACATGGTGTAATGTGTAATGGTGTAATGTGATGGTGTAATGTGACATGGTGTAATGTGAACATGGTGTAATGTGAACATGGTGTAATGTGTAATGTGAACATGGTGTAATGTGAACATGGTGTAATGTGTAATGTGAACATGGTGTAATGTGAACATGGTGTAATGTGTGGTGTAATGTGAACATGGTGTAATGTGAACATGGTGTAACATGTGTAATGTGAACATGGTGTAATGTGAACATGGTGTAATGTGAACATGGTGTAATGTAACATGGTGTAATGTGAATGTGAACATGGTGTAATGTGTAATGTGAACATGGTGTAATGTGAACATGGTGTAATGTGAACATGGTGTAATGTGAACATGGTGTAATGTGTAATGTGAACATGGTGTAATGTGAACATGGTGTAATGTGTGTGAACATGGTGTGTGAACATGGTGTAATGTGAATGGTGTAACATGGTGTAACATGGTGTAATGTGAACATGGTGTAATGTGAACATGGTGTAATGTGAACATGGTGTAATGTGAACATGGTGTAATGTGTAATGAACATGGTGTAATGTGTAATGTGACATGGTGTAATGTGTAATGTGAACATGGTGTAATGTGAACATGGTGTAATGTGAACATGGTGTGGTGTAATGTGAACATGGTGTAATGTGTACATGGTGTGGTGTAATGTGTAATGTGTAACATGGTGTAATGTGAACATGGTGTAATGGTGTAATGTGAACATGGTGTAATGTGAACATGGTGTAATGTGTAATGTGAACATGGTGTAATGTGAACATGGTGTAATGTGAACATGGTGTAATGTGAACATGGTGTAATGTGTAATGTGAACATGGTGTAATGTGTAATGTGAACATGGTGTAATGTGAACATGGTGTAATGTGTAATGTGAACATGGTGTAATGTGAACATGGTGTAATGTGTAATGTGAACATGGTGTAATGTGAACATGGTGTAATGTGAACATGGTGTAATGTGAACATGGTGTAATGTGAACATGGTGTAATGTGAACATGGTGTAATGTGTAATGTGAACATGGTGTAATGTGAACATGGTGTAATGTGAACATGGTGTAATGTGTAATGTGAACATGGTGTAATGTGTAATGTGAACATGGTGTAATGAACATGGTGTAATGTGAACATGGGTGTAATGTGTAACATGGTGTAATGTGAACATGGTGTAATGTGTAATGTGGTGTAATGTGAACATGGTGTAATGTGTAATGTGAACATGGTGTAATGTGTAATGTGAACATGGTGTAATGTGAACATGGTGTAATGTGAACATGGTGTAATGTGAACATGGTGTAATGTGAACATGGTGTAATGTGAACATGGTGTAATGTGTAATGTGAACATGGTGTAATGTGTAATGTGAACATGGTGTAATGTGAACATGGTGTAATGTGTAATGTGAACATGGTGTAATGTGAACATGGTGTAATGTGTAATGTGAACATGGTGTAATGTGTAATGTGAACATGGTGTAATGTGAACATGGTGTAATGTGTAATGTGAACATGGTGTAATGTGAACATGGTGTAATGTGTAATGTGAACATGGTGTAATGTGAACATGGTGTAATGTGTAATGTGAACATGGTGTAATGTGAACATGGTGTAATGTGAACATGGTGTAATGTGAACATGGTGTAATGTGTAATGTGAACATGGTGTAATGTGAACATGGTGTAATGTGAACATGGTGTAATGTGAACATGGTGTAATGTGTAATGTGAACATGGTGTAATGTGAACATGGTGTAATGTGAACATGGTGTAATGTGTAATGTGAACATGGTGTAATGTGAACATGGTGTAATGTGAACATGGTGTAATGTGAACATGGTGTAATGTGTAATGTGAACATGGTGTAATGTGAACATGGTGTAATGTGAACATGGTGTAAGGTGTAATGTGAACATGGTGTAATGTGAACATGGTGTAATGTGTAATGTGAACATGGTGTAATGTGAACATGGTGTAATGTGTAATGTGAACATGGTGTAATGTGAACAGGGTGTAATGTGAACATGGTGTAATGTGAACATGGTGTAATGTGAACATGGTGTAATGTGAACATGGTGTAATGTGAACATGGTGTAATGTGAACATGGTGTAATGTGAACATGGTGTAATGTGAACATGGTGTAATGTGTAATGTGAACATGGTGTAATGTGAACATGGTGTAATGTGTAATGTGAACATGGTGTAATGTGAACATGGTGTAATGTGAACATGGTGTAATGTGAACATGGTGTAATGTAATGTGAACATGGTGTAATGTGAACAGGGGGTAATGTGAACATGGTGTGTAATGTGAACATGGTGTAATGTGAACATGGTAATGTAATGTGAACATGGTGTGAACATGGTGTAATGTGAACATGGTGTAATGTGTAATGTGAACATGGTGTAATGTGAACATGGTGTAATGTGTAATGTGAACATGGTGTAATGTGAACATGGTGTAATGTGTAATGTGAACATGGTGTAATGTGAACATGGTGTAATGTGTAATGTGAACATGGTGTAATGTGAACATGGTGTAATGTGTAATGTGAACATGGTGTAATGTGAACATGGTGTAATGTGAACATGGTGTAATGTGTAATGTGAACATGGTGTAATGTGTAATGTGAACATGGTGTAATGTGTAATGGTGTAACATGGTGTAATGTGAACATGGTGTAACATGGTGTAATGTGAACATGGTGTAATGTGAACATGGTGTAATGTGTAATGTGAACATGGTGTAATGTGAACATGGTGTAATGTGAACATGGTGTAATGTGTAATGTGAACATGGTGTAATGTGAACATGGTGTAATGTGTAATGTGAACATGGTGTAATGTGAACATGGTGTAATGTGAACATGGTGTAATGTGAATGGTGTAATGTGAACATGGTGTAATGTGAACATGGTGTAATGTGTAATGTGAACATGGTGTAATGTGTAATGTGAACATGGTGTAATGTGAACATGGTGTAATGTGTAATGTGAACATGGTGTAATGTGAACATGGTGTAATGTGTAATGTGAACATGGTGTAATGTGTAATGTGAACATGGTGTAATGTGAACATGGTGTAATGTGTAATGTGAACATGGTGTAATGTGAACATGTGTAACATGGAATGTAATGTGAACATGGTGTAATGTGAACATGATGTAATGTGAACATGGTGTAATGTGTAATGTGAACATGGTGTAATGTGTAACATGGTGTAATGTGAACATGGTGTAATGTGAATGTGAACATGGTGTAATGTGTAATGTGAACATGGTGTAATGTGAACATGGTGTAATGTGTAATGTGAACATGGTGTAATGTGAACATGGTGTAATGTGAACATGGTGTAATGTGTAATGTGAACATGGTGTAATGTGAACATGGTGTAATGTGTAATGTGAACATGGTGTAATGTGAACATGGTGTAATGTGAATATGGTGTAATGTGAACATGGTGTAATGTGAACATGGTGTAATGTGAACATGGTGTATGTGTGAACATGGTGTAATGTGAACATGGTGTAATGTGAACATGGTGTAATGTGAACATGGTGTAATGTGAACATGGTGTAATGTGTAATGTGAACATGGTGTAATGTGAACATGGTGTAATGTGTAATGTGAACATGGTGTAATGTGAACAGGGTGTAATGTGAATAT
This sequence comes from Oncorhynchus nerka, assembly GCF_034236695.1. Taxonomy (NCBI): domain Eukaryota; kingdom Metazoa; phylum Chordata; class Actinopteri; order Salmoniformes; family Salmonidae; genus Oncorhynchus; species Oncorhynchus nerka. The sequence continues at coordinate 98,683,741 of NC_088405.1, read as the reverse complement.
GGTGTAATGTGAACATGATGTAATGTGAACATGGTGTAATGTGTATTGTGAACATGGTGTAATGTGAACATGGTGTAATGTGAACATGGTGTAATGTGAACATGGTGTAATGTGAACATGGTGTAATGTGAACATGGTGTAATGTGTAATGTGAACATGGTGTAATGTGAACATGGTGTAATGTGTAATGTGAACATGGTGTAATGTGAACATGGTGTAATGTGTAATGTGAACATGGTGTAATGTGAACATGATGTAATGTGAACACGATCTTATTTAGAAGACATTTTCATACAACCCCAACCGTTGCACCTCTCCCACTACATTGGTGGCAGCGGGGGGGGGATCACCCCAAGAGTCTCAGGAGGCATTAGAGTGTTTTGAGCTTGGTGCACTGCGATGCCTAAAGGGCCAATCTGTAGTTCAAACAATAATGAAGTGGCCAACCCCACAACGTGTTTTGATAAACAGCTGAGGGCCTGGAGAAATACAACCATTCTCAAATTCCCAGACAGAGCCGTAATGGAAATCTGCAATTTATACAGTCATTTACCACCAGTAAAATACTGTGAAAAACATTTTACTGCAGTGTACGGTAAATTATGGTGCATTGTGGGAAGGTTTTGTGGGCTGGCTTTGTATTTCTATTTATATCCCTTTATTATTGATCAATAATTCTGATTCGGACGATTAGTGAATATTTTTATTTAACCGGCACTGTCATTTGTTTGGGGATGAATCACTGTGTGAGTCTTGGGTCCAAGGGGGGAATGGTAAAAGGGTAGAAAAGTGAATGAATGAAACCGGAGAAATCTGTTCCCAACGTCTAAGTTTGTAAATATGTAAATTATGTTTGTTCAGGTGCTTGCTTGTAAAATAAAATGAAAGATATGTTGGTAATGGTTGACAGCTACTCCAAATGTATTAAAGCCTTCCCACCGTGGGAAGCCCAGAAGTAGATGACCCCGTCAACCTGACCTTGGACTCTGATGACCCCGCGGACCTGAACTTGGACTCTGATGACCCCGCCGACCTGACCTTGGACTCTGATGACCCCGCGGACCTGAACGTGGACTCTGTTGACCCCGCCGACCTGACCTTGGACTCTGATGACCCCGCCGAGCTGAACGTGGACTCTGATGACCCCACAGACCTGACCTTGGACTCTGATGACCCCGCCGACCTGAACTTGGACTCTGTTGACCCCGCCGACCTGACCTTGGACTCTGATGACCCCGCTCGTGGACTCTGATGACCCCACAGACCTGACCTTGGACTCTGATGACCCCGCCGACCTGAACTTGGACTCTGTTGACCCCGCCGACCTGAACTTGGACTCTGTTGACCCCGCCGACCTGACCTTGGACTCTGTTGACCCCGCCGGCTTGACCTTGGACTCTGATGACCCCGCCGACCTGACCTTGGACTCTGATAACCCCGCAGACCTGACCTTGGACTCTGATGACCCCGCAGATCTGACCTTGGACTCTGATGACCCCGCCGACCTGAACTTGGACTCTGTTGACCCCGTCGACCTGACCTTGTCAGGGATTGGCTATTGCAGCAGATGACCACACCGGATTCCCCTCCTATCAGCTAAAACCAAGAAAAAGCTGCTCCAGTGAGAATTTGATCACCAACACTGGACAATTGAGGAGTGAAAAAACAAAAGCCTGGTCCGACGAATCCCATTTCCTGTTGCACCACGCTGATGGCAGAGTCAGTGTTTGGCTTAAAAGTATGAATCCATGGACCCATCCTGCCTGATGCCTGTCAACGGTACCACCGTCGAATCTGCAATAACTGCATAATGCCATCGCATAGACCAACATCCCTGTGGAGCATTTCCTACTTGTAGAATCCATGCCTCAAAGAATTCAAGCTGTTCTGGAGGCAAAGGTGGGTCCGACCCTGTATTATTTTTTTGTTTTTTTATTTAATCTTTAAAAAAAAAAAATATTTCACCTTTATTTAACCAGGTAGGCAAGTTGAGAACAAGTTCTCATTTACAATTGCGACCTGGCCAAGATAAAGCAAAGCAGTTCAACACATACAACGACACAGAGTTACACATGGAGTAAAACAAACATACAGTCAATAATACAGTATAAACAAGTCTATATACGATGTGAGCAAATGAGGTGAGATAAGGGAGGTAAAGGCAAAAAAAGGCCATGGTGGCAAAGTAAATACAATATAGCAAGTAAAACACTGTAATGGTAGATTTGCAGTGGATGAATGTGCAAAGTAGAAATAAAAATAATGGGGTGCAAAGGAGCAAAATAAATAAATAAATACAGTAGGGAAAGAGGTACTGTAGTTGTTTGGGCTAAATTATAGGTGGGCTATGTACAGGTGCAGTAATCTGTGAGCTGCTCTGACAGCTGGTGCTTAAAGCTAGTGAGGGAGATAAGTGTTTCCAGTTTCAGAGATGTTTGTAGTTCGTTCCAGTCATTGGCAGCAGAGAACTGGAAGGAGAGGCGGCCAAAGAAAGAATTGGTTTTGGGGGTGACCAGAGAGATATACCTGCTGGAGCACGTGCTACAGGTGGGTGATGCTATGGTGACCAGCGAGCTGAGATAAGGGGGGACTTTACCTAGCAGGGTCTTGTAGATGACATGGAGCCAGTGGGTTTGGCGACGAGTATGAAGCAAGGGCCAGCCAACGAGAGCGTACAGGTCGCAATGGTGGATAGTATATGGGGCTTTGGTGACAAAACGGATGGCACTGTGGTAGACTACATACAGTTTGCTGAGTACAGTGTTTGAGGCTATTTTATAGTTGACATCGCCGAAGTCAAGGATCGGTAGGATGGTCAGTTTTACGAGGGTATGTTTGGCAGCATGAGTGAAGGAAGCTTTGTTGCGAAATAGGAAGCCGATCCTAGATTTAATTTTTGATAGGAGATGATTAATGTGAGTCTGGAAGGAGAGTTTACTGTCTAGCCAGACACCTAGGTATTTGTAGTTGTCCACGTATTCAGTCAGAGCCATCCAGAGCAGTGATGCTGGATGGGCGGTCGGGCAGGTGCGGGCAGCAATCGGCTGGATAATAAAGCCCAACCTAACTAAACACAGGTGTAACACTGGAGATCTGGACGGAGGTCACTGTGCTTCAACAGCTGTAGATCTGGACGGAGGTCACTGTGCTTCAACAGCTGGAGATCTGGACGGAGGTCACTGTGCTTCTGTTTGCTCTCTGGGATCTAAGTCAGGGTCTAGGTCAGGGTCTAGGTCTAGGTTAGGGTCAGGGTCTAGGTCAGGGTCTAGGTCAGGATCTAGGTCGGGGTCTAGGTCAGGGTCTAGGTCAGGGTCAGGTTCAGGGTCATGGTCAGGGTCAGGGTCAGGGTCTAGGTCGGAGTCTAGGTCAGGGTCAGGTTCTAGGTCTAGGTCAGGGTCAGGGTCTGGGTCTAGGTCAGGGTCAGGTTCTGGGTCTAGGTTAGGATCTAGGTCAGGGTCTAGGTCAGGGTCAGGGTCTAGGTCTGGGTCTAGGTCTGGTTCTAGGTCAGGGTCTAGGTCTAGGTATGGGTCTAGGTCTGAGTCTAGGTCATGGTCTGGGTCTAGGTCAGGGTTCTAGGTCTGAGTCAGGGTCTAGGTCTAGGTCTGAGTCTATGTCAGGGTCAGGGTCTAGGTCAGGGTCAGGGTCTAGGTCTAGGTCATGGTCAGGGTCAAGGTCTAGGTCTAGGTCAGGGTTTAGGCCAGGATCTAGGTCAGGGTCAGGGTCTAGGTCAGGGTCAGATTCAGGGTCAGATTCAGGGTCTAGATCAGGTTCTAGGTCAGGGTCAGAGTCTAGGTCAGGGTCTGGGTCTAGGTCAGGGTCTAGGTCAGGGTCAGAGTCTAGGTCTGGGACTAGGTCAGGTTCTAGGTCAGGGTCAGGGTCAGGTTGAGGGTCTAGGTCAGGGTCAGGGTCTAGGTCTAGGTCTGGGTCTAGGTCAGGGTCTAGGTCAGGGTCTAGGTCAGGGTCAGGTTCAGGGTCTAGGTCAGGGTCAGGGTCAGGTTCAGGGTCTAGGTCAGGGTCAGGGTCTAGGTCTAGGTCTGGGTCTAGGTCTAGGTCAGGGTCTAGGTCAGGGTCAGGTTCAGGGTCTAGGTCAGGGTCAGGGTCAGGTTCAGGGTCTAGGTCAGGGTCTAGGTCAGGGTCAGGTTCAGGGTCTAGGTCAGGGTCTAGGTCAGGGTCAGGTTCAGAGTCTAGGTCATGGTCTGGGTCTAGGTCAGGGTTCTAGGTCTGAGTCAGGGTCTAGGTCTAGGTCTGAGTCTATGTCAGGGTCAGGGTCTAGGTCAGGGTCAGGGTCAGGGTCTAGGTCATGGTCAGGGTCAAGGTCTAGGTCTAGGTCAGGGTTTAGGCCAGGATCTAGGTCAGGGTCAGGGTCTAGGTCAGGGTCAGGGTCAGATTCAGGGTCTAGATCAGGTTCTAGGTCTGGGACTAGGTCAGGTTCTAGGTCAGGGTCAGGGTCAGGTTGAGGGTCTAGGTCAGGGTCAGGGTCTAGGTCTAGGTCTAGGTCTAGGTCAGGGTCTAGGTCAGGGTCAGGTTCAGGGTCTAGGTCAGGGTCAGGTTCAGGGTCTAGGTCAAGGTCTAGGTCAGGGTCAGTGTCTAGGTCAGGGTCAGGTTCAGGGTGTAGGTCAGGTTCAGGGTCAGGTTCAGGGTCAGGTTCAGGGTGTAGGTCAGGGTCTAGGTCAGGGACTAGGTCAGGGTCTAGGTCAGGGTCAGGGTGTAGGTCAGGGTCAGGTTCAGGGTCAGGTTCAGGGTGTAGGTCAGGGTCTAGGTCAGGGACTAGGTCAGGGTCTAGGTCAGGGTCAGGGTGTAGGTCAGGGTCTAGGTCAGGGTCTAGGTCAGGTTACTGGAAGCATCAAAAGGTTGCTACCTTATTAGATTATTGTAGCGATCCTCACTAATGAGACACGTTGCAATGTCCCCCACGTGTGGTATCCATATTGGACCGTGTAGCTTGTTTGCCTTTCCCAAGAGTGACCCAGGATCAATGCTCGCCGTCTCCATTCCGTATATTATTTTAATGCTGCGACTCTGTTTCTAGAGAGTTTCAGAACCAGTCTCTCTAATCGCTCTTGTCTTCAGACAGTAGATTGTAGGGTTGATCAGAGAAGGTAACAACAGGGCTATAAATCAGTAAGGTACTACACTCCATCAGACTCAGCCTCGGGTCTGTCCTCGTCAACAACCCAGAGGCTAACATGGTGTAACGGTTTTCTTTAGGTGAAGTAGAGGTGGACCAAAATGCAGCGTGGTTGTTATTCGTTGTACTTTAATAAAGAAACTGTACACGAATAAACTAACAAAACAACAAACGTGCGAAAACCTAAAACAGTCCTATCTGGTGCAAAACACAGAGACAGGAACAATCACCCACAAACACACAGTGAAACCCAGGCTACCTAAGTATGATTCTCAATCAGAGACAACTAATGACACCTGCCTCTGATTGAGAACCATACTCGGCCGAAACATAGAAATGCCCAAAACCTAGAAAAACAAACATAGACTGCCCACCCAACTCACGCCCTGACCATACTAAATAATGACAAAACAAAGGAAATAAAGGTCAGAACGTGACACATGGGAGCGTAGTAACTTGACACCACAATGATGTTCAGAATGGTAGGTAAGGTTCAGGGTTGACATAGAGCCAGAATGGTAGGTAAGGTTCAGGGTTGACATAGAGCCAGAATGGTAGGTAAGGTTCAGGGTTGACATAGAGCCAGAATGGTAGGTAAGGTTCAGGGTTGACATAGAGCCAGAATGGTAGGTAAGGTTCAGGGTTGACATAGAGCCAGAATGGTAGGTAAGGTTCAGGGTTGACATAGAGCCAGAATGGTAGGTAAGGTTCAGGGTTGACATAGAGCCAGAATGGTAGGTAAGGTTCAGGGTTGACATAGAGCCAGAATGGTAGGTAAGGTTCAGGGTGGACATAGAGTCAGAATGGTAGGTAAGGTTCAGGGTTGACATAGAGCCAGAATGGTAGGTAAGGTTCAGGGTTGACATAGAGCCAGAATGGTAGGTAAGGTTCAGGGTTGACATAGAGCCAGAATGGTAGGTAAGGTTCAGGGTTGACATAGAGCCAGAATGGTAGGTAAGGTTCAGGGTGGACATAGAGCCAGAATGATAGGTAAGGTTCAGGGTTGACATAGAGCCAGAATGGTAGGTAAGGTTCAGGGTTGACATAGAGCCAGAATGGTAGGTAAGGTTCAGGGTTGACATAGAGCCAGAATGGTAGGTAAGGTTCAGAGTTGACATAGCGCCAGAATGGTAGGTAAGGTTCTGGGTTGACATAGAGCCAGAATGGTAGGTAAGGCTCAGGGTTGACATAGAGCCAGAATGGTAGGTAAGGTTCAGGGTTGACATAGCGCCAGAATGGTAGGTAAGGTTCAGGGTTGACATAGAGCCAGAATGGTAGGTAAGGTTCAGGGTTGACATAGAGCCAGAATGGTAGGTAAGGTTCAGGGTTGACATAGAGCCAGAATGGTAGGTAAGGTTCAGGGTTGACATAGAGCCAGAATGGTAGGTAAGGTTCAGGGTGGACATAGAGCCAGAATGGTAGGTAAGGTTCAGGGTGGACATAGAGCCAGAATGGTAGGTAAGGTTCAGGGTTGACATAGAGCCAGAATGGTAGGTAAGGTTTAGGGTTGACATAGAGCCAGAATGGTAGGTAAGGTTCAGGGTGGACATAGAGTCAGAATGGTAGGTAAGGTTCAGGGTGGACATAGAGCCAGAATGGTAGGTAAGGTTCAGGGTTGACATAGAGCCAGAATGGTAGGTAAGGTTCTGGGTTGACATAGAGCCAGAATGGTAGGTAAGGTTCAGGGTTGACATAGAGCCAGAATGGTAGGTAAGGTTCAGGGTTGACATAGAGCCAGAATGGTAGGTAAGGTTCAGGGTTGACATAGAGCCAGAATGGTAGGTAAGGTTCAGGGTTGACATAGAGCCAGAATGGTAGGTAAGGTTCAGGGTTGACATAGAGCCAGAATGGTAGGTAAGGTTCAGGGTTGACATAGAGCCAGAATGGTAGGTAAGGTTCAGGGTTGACATAGAGCCAGAATGGTAGGTAAGGTTCAGGGTTGACATAGAGCCAGAATGGTAGGTAAGGTTCAGGGTTGACATAGAGCCAGAATGGTAGGTAAGGGTTGACATAGAGCCAGAATGGTTGGTTCAGGGTTGACATAGAGCCAGAATGGTAGGTAGGTTCAGGGTGGACATAGAGCCAGAATGGTAGGTAAGGTTCAGGGTTGACATAGAGCCAGAATGGTAGGTAAGCTTCAGGGTTGACATAGAGCCAGAATGGTAGGTAAGGTTCAGGGTTGACATAGAGCCAGAATGGTAGGTAAGGTTCAGGGTTGACATAGAGCCAGAATGGTAGGTAAGCTTCAGGGTTGACATAGAGCCAGAATGGTAGGTAAGGTTCAGGGTTGACATAGAGCCAGAATGGTAGGTAAGGTTCAGGGTTGACATAGAGCCAGAATGGTAGGTAAGGTTCAGGGTTGACATAGAGCCAGAATGGTAGGTAAGGTTCAGGGACATAGAGCCAGAATTGACATAGAGCCAGAATGGTAGGTAAGGTTCAGGGTTGACATAGAGCCAGAATGGTAGGTAAGGTTCAGGGTTGACATAGCGCCAGAATGGTAGGTAAGGTTCAGGGTTGACATAGAGCCAGAATGGCAGGTAAGGTTCAGGGTTGACATAGAGCCAGAATGGCAGGTAAGGTTCAGGGTTGACATAGAACCAGAATGGTAGGTAAGGTTCAGGGTTGACATAGAGCCAGAATGGTAGGTAAGGTTCAGGGTTGACATAGAGCCAGAATGGTAGGTAAGTTTCAGGGTTGACATAGAGCCAGAATGGTAGGTAAGGTTCAGGGTTGACATAGAGCCAGAATGGTAGGTAAGGTTCAGGGTTGACATAGAGCCAGAATGGTAGGTAAGGTTCAGGGTTGACATAGAGCCAGAATGGTAGGTAAGGTTCAGGGTTGACATAGAGCCAGAATGGTAGGTAAGGTTCAGGGTTGACATAGAGCCAGAATGGTAGGTAAGGTTCAGGGTTGACATAGAGCCAGAATGGTAGGTAAGGTTCAGGGTTGACATAGAGCCAGAATGGTAGGTAAGGTTCAGGGTTGACATAGAGCCAGAATGGTAGGTAAGGTTCAGGGTTGACATAGAGCCAGAATGGTAGGTAAGGTTCAGGGTTGACATAGAGCCAGAATGGTAGGTAAGGTTCAGGGTTGACATAGAGCCAGAATGGTAGGTAAGGTACAGGGTTGACATAGAGCCAGAATGGTAGGTAAGGTTCAGGGTTGACATAGAGCCAGAATGGTAGGTAAGGTTCAGGGTTGACATAGAGCCAGAATGGTAGGTAAGGTTCAGGGTTGACATAGAGCCAGAATGGCAGGTAAGGTTCAGGGTTGACATAGGCAGCCCTGATTAAAGCTATGTAATCACAGAACCTGAGTTGAATGATTGGCTGCCAGTATGGAAGGCTATCAAAGTATGTCAAGTCAAGCTCAGTTCCTGAACCAGGAAGCTATTCTAAAACAATTGGTCAGGATGCTGTGGTACTTATAAGAGGGATGCTGATGGATATGGTTCAGTCCAAAGTCATCAGTGTTATCTACTGGGTCTGGGGGGGTCATACTGGCCTGGTATCAATTGGTCAGGATGCTGTGGTACCTAAGAGGGGTGCTGATGGATATGGTTCAGTCCAAAGTCATCAGTGACAGGGACAGACACTCTGTGATGTCACCCAGGTGGTAGATGTACATGCTTGATATGCAGGAGTAGTAGGAGATGGTTTTGACCTCAGCCAGCAGGACAGAGATCATGGTGGTGCTGGAGATGGACATGATGGGTGGGCCAGCAGGACAGAGATCATGGTGGTGCTGGAGATGGACATGATGGGTGGGCCAGCAGGACAGAGATCATGGTGGTGCTGGAGATGGACATGATGGGTGGGCCAGCAGGACAGAGATCATGGTGGTGGTGCTGAAAATGGACAGGATGGGTGGGCCAGCAGGACAGAGATCATGGTGGTGCTGGAGATGGACATGATGGTGGGCCAGCAGGACAGAGATCATGGTGGTGGTGCTGAAGATGGACAGGATGGGTGGGCCAGCAGGACAGAGATCATGGTGGTGGTGCTGGATATGATGGTGGGCCAGCAGGACAGAGATCATGGTGGTGCTGGAGATGGACATGATGGTGGGCCAGCAGGACAGAGATCATGGTGATGGGCCAGCAGGACAGAGATCATGGTGATGGGCCAGCAGGACAGAGATCATGGTGATGGGCCAGCAGTGCAACACCAGAGGATGTGTGATCAGATCTGGTCAACTTAAATAGACCACCATGCTAAGGAAGGAGTGGTGAATACTATTGGTGCAATCTCAGCTGATGGGTTGGCTGTCTGACCTGGCTTCACAAAATACATTTTCATTGGGGGATATTGGGCCTCTCTGATAACTTCTAGGGATGCAGTACAAGCCTCTAACAGCTGAGAAGCTGTCCTTCTACACAGGTGCCTATGTTATGAGCATGTAGAGAAACACTTTTTTATTTTTAAGTGACCATGGGTCAGGACTTTCTGGTCCCTGTCCTCCCGTTTTGCTCATGTTCTCATTGGCCTGTCGTCCCGTTTCACTGCCCTCATGTTCTCATTGGTCTGTCGTCCCGTTTCACTGCCCTCATTGGCCTGTCATCCCGTTTCACTGCCCTCATGTTCTCATTGGCCCGTCATCCCGTTTCACTGCCCTCATGTTCTTATTGGCCTGTCGTCCCGTTTCACTGCCCTCATGTTCTCATTGGCCTGTCGTCCCGTTTCACTGTCCTCATGTTCTCATTGGCCTGTCGTCCCATTTCACTGCCCTCATGTTCTCATTGGCCTGTCGTCCCGTTTCACTGTCCTCATGTTCTTATTGGCCTGTCTTCCCGTTTCACTGCCCTCATGTTCTCATTGGTCTGTCTTCCCGTTTCACTGTCCTCATTGGCCTGTCATCCCGTTTCACTGCCCTCATGTTCTCATTGGCTTGTCGTCCCGTTTCACTGTCCTCATGTTCTTATTGGCCTGTCGTCCCGTTTCACTGTCCTCATGTTCTCATTGGCCTGTCGTCCCGTTTCACTGCCCTCATGTTCTCATTGGCCTGTCGTCCCATTTCACTGCCCTCATGTTCTCATTGGCCTGTCGTCCCGTTTCACTGCCCTCATGTTCTTATTGGCCTGTCTTCTCGTTTCACTGCCCTCATGTTCTCATTGGTCTGTCTTCCCGTTTCACTGCCCTCATGTTCTCATTGGCCTGTCGTCCCGTTTCACTGCCCTCATGTTCTCATTGGCCTGTCGTCCCGTTTCACTGCCCTCATGTACTTATTGGCCTGTCTTCCCGTTTCACTGCCCTCATGTTCTCATTGGTCTGTCTTCCCGTTTCACTGCCCTCATGTTCTCATCAATAAATCAAATTAAATTTTATTGGTCACATACACATATTCAGCAGATGTTATTGTCAGTGTTGCGAAATGCTTGTGTTCTGAGCTCCAACAGTGCAGTAGTAATTAATAAAATGGGGGAGAAGGGACAGCCTTGTCTAATCCCACATTTTCAGTTGTTTATTTAGAGAGCTTTGCAGTCAACTGCAAGTTGGAACAAACTGTCTGACTTGCATTGGCCTTGTTGTCTATCCCTTTGACATTAAAACGTTGTAACTCTTCTCTCTCTCTCCGTCTCTCTCATCTCTTCTCTCTCTCTCTCTCTCTCTCTCTCTCTCTCTCTCTCTCTCTCTCCTAATGAGTGCTCAGTAACAAGCAGAGCAGTATTCCCACCTGGTCTAGTGTTCCTGTCAAATTCCTCAGATTCATCGTCAAGGAACAGGTGGTCATCAGAGACCTAATTAGAGTGTTGGTACACCTCGGATGGCTGAGTAATCACCTGTTTACATGTAGCCATGCAGGTGATGATAGAACTGTTGTTGGCTACATCATGCTGTGTTGTAGATAAACTTTAGGCCACGAATTTGGCCCCAACACTTTATGTTTTCACTTCCAATAAAATAAAATTGTAATTTGTCACATTCTTTGTGAAAAACAGTTGTAGGCTAACAGTGAAATGTTTACTTCCCAACAATGCAGAGAGAAAATATTAAGAAGAAAATAATAATAATAATGATTAAATACACAATGAGTAATGATAAATCAAAAAAAAAAAAAATCAAATCAAATGTATTTATATAGCCCTTCGTACATCAGCTGATATCTCAAAGTGCTGTACAGAAACCCAGCCTAAAACCCCAAACAGCAAACAATGCAGGTGTAAAAGCACGGTGGCTAGGAAAAACTCCCTAGAAAGGCCAAAACCTAGGAAGAAACCTAGAGAGGAACCAGGCTATGTGGGGTGGCCAGTCCTCTTCTGGCTGTGCCGGGTAGAGATTATAACAGAACATGACCAAGATGTTCAAATGTTCATAAATGACCAGCATGGTCGAATAATAATAAGGCAGAACAGTTGAAACTGGAGCAGCAGCACAGTCAGGTGGACTGGGGACAGCAAGGAGTCATCATGTCAGGTAGTCCTGGGGCACGGTCCTAGGGCTCAGGTCCTCAGAGAGAGAGAAAGAAAGAGAGAATTAGAGAGAGCATATGTGGGGTGGCCAGTCCTCTTCTGGCTGTGCCGGGTGGAGATTATAACAGAACGTGGCCAAGATGTTCAAATGTTCATAAATGACCAGCATGGTTGAATAATAGTAAGGCAGAACAGTTGAAACTGGAGCAGCTGGAGCATAAATTGGCCAAATACTCGGGGTACCAGTTTTCTGTCATTGGAAATGATGGCGGAAACATGTAGATAAAAAAAAACATGAGCTGGCGCACACCCAGAATGTGGAGGTGCTGACTAACAGCCAATAAACTATAAACTATCAAAATGAAGAAAGGGGGCACACTCCATGTATAAACTCCTAGCAATTTAATGGATTTTTACCAATGTTTTCGGCATCCAACATTATGTTAAAAAAACACACAAAAAAATAGCAAAATTGGTCCGGAGCTCGTAAGACAGCTGCAACCATGACAACCATCATCTTCTACCATTACAACCATCATCTTCTACCATGACAACCATCATCTTCTACCATTACAACCATCATCTTCTACCATGACAACCATCATCTTCTACCATTACAACCATCATCTTCTACCATTACAACCATCATCTTCTACCATGACAACCATCATCTTCTACCATGACAACCATCATCTTCTACCATGACAACCATCATCTTCTACCATTACAACCATCATCTTCTACCATTACAACCATCATCTTCTACCATGACAACCATCATCTTCTACCATTACAACCATCATCTTCTACCATTACAACCATCATTACAACCATCATCTTCTACCATTACAACCATCATCTTCTACCATTACAACCATCATCTTCTACCATTACAACCATCATCTTCTACCATGACAACCATCATCTTCTACCATTACAACCATCATCTTCTACCATTACAACCATCATTACAACCATCATCTTCTACCATTACAACCATCATCTTCTACCATTACAACCATCATCTTCTACCATGACAACCATCATCGTCTACCATTACAACCATCATCTTCTACCATTACAACCATCATCTTCTACCATTACAACCATCATCATCTACCATGACAACCATCATCTTCTACCATTGCAACCATCGTCTTCTACCATTACAACCATCATCTTCTACCATTACAACCATCGTCTTCTACCATTACAACCATCATCTTCTACCATTAATCATCTTCTACCATTACAACCATCATCTTCTACCATTACAACCATCATCTTCTACCATTACAACCATCATCTTCTACCATTACAACCATCATCTTCTACCATTACAACCATCGTCTTCTACCATTACAACCATCATCTTCTACCATTACAACCATCATCTTCTACCATTTCAACCATCATCTTCTACCATTAATCATCTTCTACCATTACAACCATCATCTTCTACCATTACAACCATCATCTTCTACCATTACAACCATCATCTTCTACCATTACAACCATCATCTTCTACCATTACAACCATCATCTTCTACCATTACAACCATCATCTTCTACCATTACAACCATCATCTTCTACCATTACAACCATCATCTTCTACCATTACAACCATCATCTTCTACCATTACAACCATCATCTTCTACCATTAATCATCTTCTACCATTACAACCATCATCTTCTACCATTACAACCATCATCTTCTACCATTACAACCATCATCTTCTACCATTAATCATCTTCTACCATTACAACCATCATCTTCTACCATTACAACCATCATCTTCTACCATTACAACCATCATCTTCTACCATTACAACCATCATCTTCTACCATTACAACCATCATATTCTACCATTAATCATCTTCTACCATTACAACCATCATCTTCTACCATTACAACCATCATCTTCTACCATTACAACCATCATCTTCTACCATTACAACCATCATCTTCTACCATTACAACCATCATCTTCTACCATTACAATCATCGTCTTCTACCATTACAACCATCATCTTCTACCATGACAACCATCATCTTCTACCATTACAACCATCATCTTCTACCATGACAACCATCATCTTCTACCATTACAACCATCATTACAACCATCATCTTCTACAATTACAACCATCATCTTCTACCATGACAACCATCATCTTCTATCATTACAACCATCATCTTCTACCATTACAACCATCATTACAACCATCAATACAACCACCATCTTCTACCATTACAACCATCATTACAACCACCATCTTCTACCATTACAATCATCATCTTCTACCATTACAACCATCATTGTCTACCATTACAACCATCATCTTCTACCATTGCAACCATCATCTTCTACCATTACAACCATCATCGTCTACCATTACAACCATCATCTTCTACCATTACAACCATCATCTTCTACCATTACAACCATCGTCTTCTACCATTACAACCATCATCTTCTACCATTGCAACCATCATCGTCTACCATTACAACCATCATCTTCTACCATGACAACCATCATCTTCTACCATTACAACCATCAATACAACCATCATCTTCTACCATGACAACCATCATCGTCTACCATTACAACCATCATTACAACCATCAATACAACCACCATCTTCTACCATTACAACCATCATTACAACCATCATCTTCTACCATGACAACCATCATCGTCTACCATTACAACCATCATCTTCTACCATTGCAACCATCATCTTCTACCATTACAACCATCATTTCACCATTACAACCATCATCTTCTTCTTCTACTACAACATTACAACCATCATTTCCTACTTCTCATCTTCTACCATTACAACCATCATCTTCTACCATTACAACCATCATCTTCTACCATGACAACCATCATCTTCTACCATTACAACCATCATCTTCTACCATTACAACCATCATCTTCTACCATTACAACCATCATCTTCTACCATTACAACCATCATTACAACCATCATCTTCTACCATTACAACCATCATTTCCTACCATTACAATCATCATCTTCTACCATGACAACCATCATCTTCTACCATTACAATCAACATCTTCTACCATTACAACATCATTTCCTACCATTACAATCATCAGCTTCTACCATGACAACCATCATTACAACCACCATCTTCTACCATTACAATCATCATCTTCTACCATTGCAACCATCATCGTCTACCATTACAACCATCATCTTCTACCATTGCAACCATCATCTTCTACCATGACAACCATCATCTTCTACCATTACAATCATCATCTTCTACCATGACAACCATCATCTTCTACCATGACAACCATCATCTTCTACCATTACAACCATCATTTCCTACCATTACAATCATCATCTTCTACCATGACAACCATCATTACAACCATCATTACAACCATCATCTTCTACCATTACAACCATCATTTCCTACCATTACAATCATCATCTTCTACCATGACAACCATCATTACAACCACCATCTTCTACCATTACAACCATCATCTCTACCATTAGAATCTGATAGTCACAGTTCCTTCTTGCAGTATGAAGCGGATGAGACACTCAAAGTTGTGCCCTCTCGTGGGAATTACCTGGGTATATATATCTAGAGATAGCTCATACCTTGAAAATCATCAACTGTATCTTGCTCTGTTTAGAGCCAATTGGTTGACCGCTCTATGAGGGGCTCTAGGAGGATCCGTGAGGATTATCAATTCAATGAGAAAGCACTAATCCTGGTCCCTGATGATATTTATTAACCTTAATTAGAGAGGTGGGGGATTCAGGGAAAACCATTAGTCTAATAAATAGACCTCTGAACCAGGGGACTGTAGGTGTTGAGCCCAGGGGGAAAACATAGCTCCATAGCATTGCATAGCGTTGCGTAGCATTGCATAGCGTTGCGTAGCATTGCATAGCTTTGCGTAGCATTGCATAGCACCAGAACCAAAACTTAGACCACGATACAAAAGTAATTAACTGTGACCTCCAAGTGGGTCCTGACCCATCATTTCTAGCCATGGTTTGGTATGCAGAAATATATGTTTAGTAATCAGAACCACTGTACGTAATGTAAATTAGAGACTTTTATTATGGCATCACCATCTACAATTCATGTTGGGGCTCTTATTCTGAAAAAAAAAAACCTTCCCATACTCACCTGCACATGACAAGAGAATCACGTGAGAGATGTGTGAGTGACAAAGAAGTGAAGTGAGGAGATAACGTGTCGTTTTGTTGCTACAGTTTGTGCTGCTGCTACTTGGATGGATTAAAATCCATAGAGAGGAACTTGATCGTAACCCAATTCTTTATCATCGGTACCCGAGTGCTTTGGAGAAGGTGATAGATAATTAAGTCAAGAAGTTAGGGCTACTAAAGTAGAATAGCTTTACTATACTACACACAGCTTTGGAAGGTCAAAATCCCCACCAGCATTTAGCAAACGCTCTTAATCAGAGTGACTCTCAGGAACTATTAGAGATAAATATCTGACTCAAGGGCACATTGATAGATTTTTCACCTAGTAGGTTCAGGGATTTTAACCAGCAACCTTCCGGTTACTGGCCCAAGAACCTGGTTCTTGTTTAGGATCTGGTTCTTACCGTTTTTTCCAACTGCTTACACACAAAATCTTTTCATGTCGCAGGATTTTTGAAACCTCTCCCTCAAAGTGCAAAACTACACACCAAATATCCAAACCATGAGCTATTTCTCTGCATTGGACTCAGTTGTCAATTGCATAAAACACTTTTTATTGGCCTGTCTTCCCGTTTCACTGCCCTTTTTTCAAAACACTACACACAATTCTCTACTTAAAACACAAAAATCTAACAGGAAGTGACTTGCTTTCCTTTTCCAAACACAACCAATCAAAATGCTACACTTATTCACCAGGTCACACACACACACTCCTCACATGTGCAAACACTAATAGCTTAACTGATCACTAACCAATCACTGCTTTACTGTAGTATAAGCCTATAAATAGGTCAAAGGTCAGATTACCTGTTTTGAACAATGGATGCAACAATGGACAGAGAGCAGGAGGGAGAGGAAGAGGAAGAAGAGGACGAGGGCAAAGAAGAGAAGGAAGGAGAGCCATCTCTGATGAGATTTGGGCAACACTTGTTGATCATGTGATCAACCACGGTTTGACCATGAGAGAGGCTGGACTGAGAGTCCAGCCCAATTTGAGTCAATTTACAGTGGCGTCCATCATTCGAACCTTTAGGAATGAGAACAGGTATGCATCTATCTAATGACTATTTTAGCATTACAGTAATGTACTGTAAAATACGTACGACTGCATAGTATTGCATAAGCCATCCATTTACTGCACTGCATTGAATGAATGAGGTTGGTTATCATGCTGTACTACATGTTTTTGTACATTGTTTACAGTTCCTATGCTGAACACATACTGTGCTTGAATTCTGTACAGAGTGGAAAGGCAAAGACATCATGGAGGACGAGGACACTTGTTTACAGATGTACAAGAGACTGCAATTATAAATACAGTTTTGGCCAACAATGCAATTAGTCATCCTCTATGATAACAATATTGGAGTATTGGAGCTGGATGCCCATGTAATTCACCATTCATTTATTCATGTGGATGAGGTTGGCTTCAACCTCACCAAAACCAGGCACCGCGGAAGAAATGTAATAGGACAGAGGGCATCTACCAATGTCCCTGGACAGCGTGGGGGTAATATAACTATGTGTTGTCCCTGGACAGCGTGGGGGTAATATAACTATGTGTTGTCCCTGGACAGCATGGGGGTAATATAACTATGTGTTGTCCCTGGACAGCGTGGGGGTAATATAACTATGGACAGCATGGGGGTAATATAACTATGTGTTGTCCCTGGACAGCGTGGGGGTAATATAACTGTGTGTTGTCCCTGGACAGCGTGGGGGTAATATAACTATGGACAGCATGGGGGTAATATAACTGTGGACAGCATGGGGGTAATATAACTATGGACAGCGTGGGGGTAATATAACTATGTGTTGTCCCTGGACAGCGTGGGGGTAATATAACTATGGACAGCATGGGGGTAATATAACTATGGACAGCATGGGGGTAATATAACTATGGACAGCATGGGGGTAATATAACTATGGACAGCATGGGGGTAATATAACTATGGACAGCATGGGGATAATATAACTATGTGTTGTCCCTGGACAGCGTGGGGGTAATATAACTATGGACAGCGTGGGGGTAATATAACTATGGACAGCATGGGGGTAATATAACTATGGACAGCGTGGGGTAATATAACTATGGACAGCGTGGGGGGGTAATATAACTATGGACAGCATGGGGGTAATATAACTATGGACAGCATGGGGGTAATATAACTATGGACAGCATGGGGGTAATATAACTATGGACAGCGTGGGGGTAATATAACTATGGACAGCATGGGGGTAATATAACTATGGACAGCGTGGGGGTAATATAACTATGGACAGCATGGGGTAATATAACTGTGGACAGCATGGGGGTAATATAACTATGGACAGCGTGGGGTAATATAACTATGGACAGCATGGGGGTAATATAACTATGGACAGCGTGGGGGTAATATAACTATGGACAGCGTGGGGGTAATATAACTATGGACAGAGTGGGGGTAATATAACTATGGACAGCATGGGGGTAATATAACTATGGACAGCATGGGGGTAATATAACTATGGACAGCGTGGGGGTAATATAACTGTGTGTTGTCCCTGGACAGCGTGGGGGTAATATAACTATGTGTTGTCCCTGGACAGCGTGGGGGTAATATAACTATGTGTTGTCCCTGGACAGCGTGGGGGTAATATAACTATGTGTTGTCCCTGGACAGAGTGGGGGTAATATAACTATGGACAGTGTGGGGGTAATATAACTATGTGTTGTCCCTGGACAACGTGGGGGTAATATAACTATGGACAGTGTGGGGGTAATATAACTATGTGTTGTCCCTGGACAGCATGGGGGTAATATAACTATGTGTTGTCCCTGGACAGCGTGGGGGTAATATAACTATGTGTTGTCCCTGGACAGCTTGGGGGTAATATAACTATGTGTTGTCCCTGGACAGCGTGGGGGTAATATAACTATGGACAGTGTGGGGGTAATATAACTATGTGTTGTCCCTGGACAGCATGGGGTAATATAACTATGGACAGTGTGGGGTAATATAACTATGTGTTGTCCCTGGACAGCGTGGGGTAAAATAACTATGTGTTGTCCCTGGACAGCGTGGGGTAATATAACTATGTGTTGTCCATGGACAGTGTTGTCCCTGGACAGGGGGGGTAATATAACTATGTGTTGTCCCTGGACAGCGTGGGGTAATATAACTATGTGTTGTCCCTGGACAGCATGGGGGTAATATAACTATGGACAGCATGGGGGTAATATAACTATGGACAGCGTGGGGGTAATATAACTGTGGACAGCATGGGGGTAATATAACTATGGACAGCATGGGGGTAATATAACTATGGACAGCATGGGGTAATATAACTATGGACAGCGTGGGGGTAATATAACTATGGACAGCGTGGGGGTAATATAACTGTGGACAGCATGGGGTAATATAACTATGGACAGCGTGGGGGTAATATAACTGTGGACAGCATGGGGGTAATATAACTATGGACAGCATGGGGGTAATATAACTATGGACAGCATGGGGGGACAGGGGGTAATATAACTATGGACAGCGTGGGGGTAATATAACTATGGACAGCATGGGGGTAATATAACTATGGACAGCATGGGGGTAATATAACTGTGGACAGCATGGGGGTAATATAACTATGGACAGCGTGGGGTAATATAACTATGGACAGCATGGGGGTAATATAACTATGGACAGCATGGGGGTAATATAACTATGGACAGCATGGGGGTAATATAACTATGGACAGCATGGGGGTAATATAACTATGGACAGCATGGGGGTAATATAACTATGGACAGCATGGGGGTAATATAACTATGGTTGTCCCTGGACAGCGTGGGGTAATATAACTATGGACAGCATGGGGTAATATAACTGTGGACAGCTGGGGGTAATATAACTATGGACAGCATGGGGGTAATATAACTATGGACAGCATGGGGGTAATATAACTATGGACAGCATGGGGTAATATAACTATGGACAGCGTGGGGGTAATATAACTATGGACAGCATGGGGGTAATATAACTATGGACAGCATGGGGGTAATATAACTATGGACAGCATGGGGTAATATAACTATGGACAGCATGGGGGTAATATAACTATGGACAGCATGGGGGTAATATAACTATGGACAGCATGGGGTAATATAACTATGGACAGCATGGGGGTAATATAACTATGGACAGCATGGGGGTAATATGACTATGGACAGCATGGGGGTAATATAACTATGTGTTGTCCCTGGACAGCGTGGGGGTAATATAACTATGGACAGCGTGGGGTAATATAACTATGGACAGCATGGGGGTAATATAACTATGGACAGCATGGGGTAATATAACTATGGACAGCATGGGGGTAATATAACTATGGACAGCATGGGGGTAATATAACTGTGGACAGCGTGGGGTAATATAACTATGGACAGCATGGGGTAATATAACTATGGACAGCGTGGGGTAATATAACTGTGGACAGCGTGGGGGTAATATAACTATGGACAGCATGGGGGTAATATAACTATGGACAGCATGGGGGTAATATAACTATGGACAGCATGGGGGTAATATAACTATGTGTTGTCCCTGGACAGGATGGGGGGGGGTAATATAACTATGGACAGCATGGGGGTAATATAACTATGTGTTGTCCCTGGACAGCGTGGGGGTAATATAACTGTGGACAGCATGGGGGTAATGTCCCTGGACAGCGTGGGGTAATATAACTATGGACAGCATGGGGGTAATATAACTATGGACAGCATGGGGGTAATATAACTATGGACAGCATGGGGGTAATATAACTATGGACAGCATGGGGGTAATATAACTATGTGTTGTCCCTGGACAGGATGGGGGTAATATAACTATGGACAGCATGGGGGTAATATAACTATGTGTTGTCCCTGGACAGCGTGGGGGTAATATAACTGTGTGTTGTCCCTGGACAGCGTGGGGGTAATATAACTATGGACAGCATGGGGTAATATAACTATGGACAGCATGGGGTAATATAACTATGTGTTGTCCCTGGACAGCGTGGGGGTAATATAACTATGGACAGCGTGGGGGTAATATAACTATGGACAGCGTGGGGGTAATATAACTATGGACAGCATGGGGTAATATAACTATGGACAGCATGGGGGTAATATAACTATGGACAGCATGGGGGTAATATAACTATGGACAGCATGGGGTAATATAACTATGGACAGCATGGGGGTAATATAACTATGGACAGCATGGGGGTAATATAACTATGGACAGCATGGGGGTAATATAACTATGTGTTGTCCCTGGACAGCGTGGGGGTAATATAACTATGGACAGCGTGGGGTAATATAACTATGGACAGCATGGGGGTAATATAACTATGGACAGCGTGGGGTAATATAACTATGGACAGCGTGGGGGTAATATAACTGTGGACAGCATGGGGGTAATATAACTATGGACAGCGTGGGGTAATATAACTATGGACAGCGTGGGGGTAATATAACTATGGACAGCATGAGGGTAATATAACTATGGACAGCGTGGGGTAATATAACTATGGACAGCGTGGGGTAATATAACTATGTGTTGTCCCTGGACAGCATGGGGGTAATATAACTATGGACAGCATGGGGTAATATAACTATGTGTTGTCCCTGGACAGCGTGGGGTAATATAACTGTGTGTTGTCCCTGGACAGCGTGGGGGTAATATAACTATGGACAGCATGGGGGTAATATAACTATGTGTTGTCCCTGGACAGCGTGGGGTAATATAACTATGGACAGCGTGGGGTAATATAACTGTGTGTTGTCCCTGGACAGCGTGGGGGTAATATAACTATGTGTTGTCCCTGGACAGCGTGGGGGTAATATAACTATGGACAGCATGGGGGTAATATAACTATGTGTTGTCCCTGGACAGCGTGGGGGTAATATAACTATGTGTTGTCCCTGGACAGCGTGGGGTAATATAACTATGTGTTGTCCCTGGACAGCATGGGGGTAATATAACTATGTGTTGTCCCTGGACAGCGTGGGGTAATATAACTATGTGTTGTCCCTGGACAGCATGGGGGTAATATAACTATGTGTTGTCCCTGGACAGCGTGGGGGTAATATAACTATGTGTTGTCCCTGGACAGCGTGGGGGTAATATAACTATGGACAGCATGGGGTAATATAACTATGGACAGCATGGGGTAATATAACTATGGACAGCGTGGGGGTAATATAACTATGGACAGCGTGGGGGTAATATAACTGTGGACAGCGTGGGGGTAATATAACTATGGACAGCATGGGGGTAATATAACTATGTGTTGTCCTGGACAGCGTGGGGGTAATATAACTATGGACAGCGTGGGGTAATATAACTATGGACAGCATGGGGTAATATAACTATGGACAGCATGGGGGTAATATAACTATGGACCCTGGACATGGGGTAATATAACTATGGACAGCGTGGGGGTAATATAACTATGGACAGCGTGGGGATAATGATAACTATGGACAGCATGGGGTAATGTAACTATGGACAGCGTGGGGTAATATAACTATGGACAGCATGGGGGTAATGTAACTATGGACAGCATGGGGCAATGGATAACTATGGACAGCATGGGGGACATAATATAACTATGGACAGCATGGGGGTAATATAACTATGGACAGCGTGGGGTAATATAACTGTGGACAGCATGGGGGTAATATAACTATGGACAGCATGGGGGTAATATAACTATGTACAGCATGGGGGTAATATAACTATGTGTTGTCCCTGGACAGCGTGGGGGTAATATAACTATGTGTTGTCCCTGGACAGCGTGGGGGTAATATAACTATGTGTTGTCCCTGGACAGCGTGGGGTTAATATAACTATGTGTGCTGCCATCACTCAAAACGGGGTCCTCCATCACAACGCCACACTGGGTCTGTACAACACCGGACATACGCTCACTTTTCTGGATGCTGATAGATTTGTGGTTTTATGGGACAAAGTTTTCACCGGGCTGTTCTGGTCCAAAATAGGTTTGCCACCCATCCACAATGTGTAGTTTTGTACCTACCCCCATATTCACCATTTCATAGAGGAATTCTTCTCAGCCTGGCGCTGGAAAGTGTATGATCGCCAACCCTATGCCCGCATGCCGCTTCTCCAGGCAATGGATACACCATGCTAGGAGATACTTCCCTCCATGTGGGGACATAGAGGTTGGATACTCCATGCTAGGAGATACTTCCCTCCATGTGGGGACATAGAGGTTGGATACACCATGCTAGGAGATACTTCCCTCCATGTGGGGACATAGACGTTGGATACACCATGCTAGGAGATACTACACAGAGGTTCCATGCTGCGGACATAGAGGTTGGATACGCCATGCTAGGAGATACTTCCCTCCATGTGCGGACATAGAGGTTGGATACGCCATGCTAGGAGATACTTCCCTCCATGTGGGGACATAGAGGTTGGATACGCCATGCTAGGAGATACTTCCCTCCATGTGGGGACATAGAGGTTGGATACACCATGCTAGGAGATACTTCCCTCCATGTGGGGACATAGAGGTTGGATACACCATGCTAGGAGATACTTCCCTCCATGTGCGGACATAGAGGTTGCCTGCTAGTACTTCAAGGGGGACACAGAGTGGATACGCCATGCTAGGAGATACTTCCCTCCATGTGCGGACATAGAGGTTGCCTCTGTCCAAGGTTGGATACGCCATGCTAGGAGATACTTCCCTCCATGTGCGGACATAGAGGTTGCCTCTGTCCAAGGTTGGATACGCCATGCTAGGAGATACTTCCTTCCATGTGGGGACACAGAGGTTGGATACACCATGCTAGGAGATACTTCCCTCCATGTGGGGACACAGAGGTTGGATACACCATGCTAGGAGATACTTCCCTCCATGTGGGGACACAGAGGTTGTCTCTGTCCAAGGTTGGATACACCATGCTAGGAGATACTTCCCTCCATGTGGGGACATAGAGGTTGGATACACCATGCTAGGAGATACTTCCCTCCATGTGGGGACATAGAGGTTGTCTCTGTCCAAGGTTGGATACACCATGCTAGGAGATACTTCCCTCCATGTGGGGACATAGAGGTTGGATACACCATGCTAGGAGATACTTCCCTCCATGTGGGGACATAGAGGTTGGATACACCATGCTAGGAGATACTTCCCTCCATGTGGGGACATAGAGGTTGCCTCTGTCCAAGGTTGGATACTCCATGCTAGGAGATACTTCCCTCCATGTTTGGTAAGAGAACACGTATCTTGTGATGTGGACGAAGTATTGTGGCCAGACCCAGGCCGGAGAAGAGATGAAGCGTGTTGACATGTGTTTATGGCATTTTGAATGCAGTGTTACATTTTGAAGGTGATATGAGTCATTTTGCATTTTGTGTGTGCAGTTTGGGAATTGTGTGTAGAGTTTTGAAAAAAGGAGACAGTTTTGAAAACGCGTGCAAGCAGTTGGAAAAAACTGTAAAGGATCCCTTTATATATAATTTAGTATTTTGTTCATTAGTCCATTGGTGATACCCCCCTCCCCCCCACCCCATGTCAGCTGTGACGTTTTCAAGATGGAGCTGAATGTGTAATGAGGATGAATGGTCTCAACTTCAAACTAGGACTTTATTTGAGACAAGATGACAATGTTACCATTTATTGATGCTGTAATGATAATGCAAGTGGAATAGTCCCAGTGTCATATACCAGTCAGTGTGTAACATAACAGCAGCTGTTGTCCTCATATGTGTGTGTGTGTGTGTGTGTGTGTGTGTGTGTGTGTGTGTGTGTGTGTGTGTGTGTGTGTGTGTGTGTGTGTGTGTGTGTGTGTGTGTGTGTGTGTGTGTGTGTGTGTGTGTGTGTGTGTGTGTGTGTGTGTGTCCCCAGCTGTCTACATGGAAACACTCTCTTCAGGTGTGTCAACATATTTTAATTGGCTCTCGGATGACCACCTGTTTGTTAACTCTGAAAAGTGACATCAGGTGATTTTTTGTTGTTGTTGGTGACAATGCCAAAGCAAGTAAAAATAAACAGTAAACAAAAGTTAGAGGACACAAAACAACATCAACAAAAAAAAGAAAGAAATGAACAGTAACACTTTGCACGAATGTTTGAAAAAGATCAAGACATATCATATATTATCAGCTATGTGTTAGCAATGTATAGTGTGTGCCAATGGCTGTAGTACATATAGTAGGGGAAGGTAAATACACAGATATATAGATAGTATTTACAATGTTGTTTGTGTTCCACTGGTTGCCTGTATCGCATTGCAACAGTCCACAAATCTTGCTGATGTGATGGCACATTGTGGTATTTCACCTGATGGATATGGTAGTTTGTCAATGTTTGATTTGGTTTCAAATTCTTTGTGGATCTGTGTAATCTGAGGGAAATATGTGTCTCTAATATGGTCATATATTGGGCAGGAGGTTAGGAAGTTCAGCTCAGTTTCCACCTCATTTTGTGGGCAGTGAGCACATAGCCTGTCTTTACTTGAGAGCCAGGTCTGCCTTTTGGTGGCCTTTCTCAATAGCAAGGCTATGCTCACTGAGTCTGTACATAGTAAAGGATTATCTTAATTTGGGGTCACTCACAAGGGTCAGGTATTCTGCCACTTTGCACTGTCTGTTTAGGGCAAGATAGTTCCAATTTGCTCTGTTTTTGGGTTGATTCTTTCCAGTGTGTCAAATAGTAACTTTTTGCTTTTCATGATTTTGTTGGGTCTAAATCTGTTGCTGTCCTGGGGCTCTGTGGGGTCTGTGTTTGTGAACAGAGCCCCAGAACCAGCTGGCTGAGGGGACTCTAGGTTCATCTCTCTGTAGGTGATGTCTTTGTGATGGAATGTGTGGGCATCACTTCCTTTCAGCTGGTTGTAGAATTTTAGAATCTATTTTCTGGAGTTTGATCATTTCATATTTCATTGTTTGGACATTTGCGTTGGACACAGAGTATCGTGTTTTTTTGCAGAACTCTGCTTGCAGAGTCTCAATTTGGTGTTGGTCCCATTTTGTGAAGTCTTGGTTGGTGAGTGGACCCCAGACTTCACAACCAGAAAGGGCAATGGGCTCTATAACAGACGGAATTATTTTTAGCCAGATCCTAATTGGGATGTTGAGTTTTAGGTTCCTTCAGAAGGCCCTTCTTGCCTTCTCTCTCAGATCGTTCACAGCCTTGTAGAAGTTACCTGTGGTGTTGATGTTTAGGCTGAGGTAGGTGTAATTTGTTGTTTTCTCTAGTAATTCTTTGTGGTGTCTAGATAAAATTTGTATTTGTTGTTTTGGATACTGAACCTTTTTGGAGCACCATTATTTTTGCCTTACTGAGATTTACTGTCAGGGCCCAGTTCTGTCAGGGCCCAGGTCTGTCAGGGCCCAGGTCTGTCAGGGCCCAAGTCTGGCAGAATCTGTGCAGAATATCTAGGTGCAGCTGTAGGCCCTCCTTGGTTGGGGACAGAAGCACCAGATCATCAGCAAACAGTAGACATTTGATTCAGTCCAGTAGTGTGAGGCTGGGTGCTGCAGAATGTTCTAGTGACCAATTCATTGATATAAAGAGGGCGGGGCTGGATCTCTATCTCACTCCACGGCCCTGAGGAAAGAAATCTGTGTCTTTTTCGCCCATTTTACCTGCACACTTGTTCTTTGTCTCCTTCCTTCCTTTCTTCCTTCCTTCCTTTCTTCCCTCCCGTCGACTTCTGTTTACACCACTGAACTAATGAGATATGTCGACGTTAGTATTCTGTAGAGAAGGCGGTATTCTCACAGGTCAGTTTTACTGTATCTGTCATCCTCTGCAGACTGGAGACAGTGTCAACAAACACCCCTCCCTGACTCTCCCCCTTCCTCCCTCCCTGTGTCATCCTCTGCAGACTAGAGACACAGTGTCAACAAACACCCCTCCCTGCCTCCCTCCCTCCATCCCTGTGTCATCATCTGCAGAGAGAGTTTCTAAGCAGTATGGACAAACAGGTCCTCATTAGGTGTCTCATTAGACTGACTGTGTATTCAGTAGGAGACTCATGTGTTGACATGTAGATAGAGGTCTAGTAGTCATCCTCTATGATAACACTGAATAACACAAAGAGTCAAATCTAGGCCTGATCTCTACAATGAGCCGATCTAGGCCCGATCTCCACAATGATCTGATCTAGGCCCACTCTCCACAATGATCTGATCTAGGCCCACTCTCCACAATGATCTGATCTAGGCCCGATCTCCACAATGATCTGATCTAGGCCCACTCTCCACAATGATCTGATCTAGGCCCGATCTCCACAATGATCTGATCTAGGCCCACTCTCCACAATGATCCGATCTAGGCCCGATCTCCACAATGATCTGATCTAGGCACACTCTCCACAATGATCTGATCTAGGCCCGATCTCCACAATGATCCGATCCAGACACGTTCTCCACCAACGATCCGATCTAGGTCCAATCTTTTCTCAAAAATAAGTAGCAGACGATATAGTACAGTGATCGCATACATTTTTAGAAAGTGTATCCGCTGTCGGGATCAAGGTCCTGATGATGAGCCAATTAGAAGAATCTGGTGTGTTAGAGCAGGGT
The DNA here is from genome assembly GCF_034236695.1 of Oncorhynchus nerka. Lineage (NCBI taxonomy): Eukaryota > Metazoa > Chordata > Actinopteri > Salmoniformes > Salmonidae > Oncorhynchus > Oncorhynchus nerka. Next base: position 98,656,382 of record NC_088405.1, on the reverse strand, counting down.
TGGAGAGAAAGCCTGTAGACCCAGCAGCAGCAGACCATTTCAATGAATTTACATTGAACCAACGTGGAATAGATGTTGAATTGACATCTGTGGGATTTTACGCATCAGTTAACCACGTCACGTTTGATGAAAAGATCATGATTATTAGAAAGCAAATTACGGACTCCTCTTTAAATCTGCATATTCCTCCAAAGCTCAGTTGTCCTGAGTCTGCACAACTCTGCCAGGACCTAGGATCAAGAGAGACGCTCAAGTGTTTTAGTACTATATCTCTTGACACAATGATGAAAATAATCATGGCCTCTAAAGCTTCAAGCTGCATACTGGACCCTATTCCAACTGAACTACTGAAAGAGCTGCTTCCTGTGCTTGGCCCTCCTATGTTGAACATAATAAACGGCTCTCTATCCAACGGATATGTACCAAATTCACTAAAAGTCTCTTGAAAAATCCAAACCTTGACCCAGAAAATATTTAAAAAACTATTGGCCTATATCATTCCTCTCAAATGCTAGCAAAAAATGTTGTGGAGCAACTCACTGCCTTCCTGAAGACAAATAATGTATACAAAACGCTTCAGTCTGGTTTCAGACCCCATCATAGCACTGAGACTGCACTTGTGAAGGTGGTAAATTACCTTTTAATGGCGTCAGACCGAGGCTCTGCATCTGTCCTCGTGCTCCTAATTGCTGCTTTTGATACCATCGATCACTGCATTCTTTTGGAGAGATTGGAAACCAAAATTGGTCTACACGAACAAGTTCTGGCCCGGTTTAGATCTTATCTATCGGAAAGATATCAGTTTGTCTCTGTGGATGAGTTGTCCTCTGACAAATCAACTGTAAATTTCGGTGTTCCTCAAGGTTCCGTTATGGGACCACTATTGTTGTCACTATATATTTTACCTCTTGATGATGTCATTTGGAAACATAATGTTAACTTTCACTGCTATGTGGACGACACACGGCTGTACATTTCGATGAAACATGGTGAAGCCCCAGAATTGCCCTCCCTGGAAGCCTGTGTTTCAGACATAAGGAAGTGGATGGTTGCAAATGTTCTACTTTTAAACTTGGACAAAACAGAGATGCTAGTTCTAGGTCCCAAGAAACAAAGAGATCTTCTGTTGAATCTGACAATTCATCTTGATGGTTGTACAGTCATCTCAAATAAAACTGAAGGACCTCAGGGTTACTCTGGACCCTGATCTCTCTTTTGACGAACATATCAACACTGTTTCAAGGACAGCTTTTTTCCATCTTCGTAACACTGCAAAAATAAGGGACTTTATAGATTTTTTTGTCAGGGGTTAGACTACTGCAATGCTCTACTTTTCTGGCTACCCGGGAAAAAAGCACTTCAGTTAGTGCTAAACACGGCTGCTAGAATCTTGACTAGAACCAAATAAATTGATCATATTACTCCAGTGCTAGCCTCTCTACACCGGCTTCCTGTTAAGGCAAGGGCTGATTTCAAGGTTTTACTGCTAACCTACAAAGCATTACATGGGCTTGCTCCTACCTATCTTTCCGATTGGGTCCTGCCACACATACCTACACGTACACTACGGTCACAAGATGCAGGCCTCCTAACTGTCCCTAGAATTTCTAAGCAAACAGCTGGAGGCAGGGCTTTCTCCTATAGAGCTCCATTTTTATGGAATGGTCTGCCTACCCATGTGAGAGACGTAGACTCGGTCTCAACTTTTAAGTCTTTATTGAAGACTCATCTCTTCGGTAGGTCCTATGATTGAGTGTAGTCTGGCCCAGGAGTGTGAAGGTGAACGGAAAGGCTCTGGAGCAACGACTCACCCTTGCTGTCTCTGCCTGGCTGGTTCCCCTCTTTCTACTGGGATTCTCTGCCTCTAACCCTTTTACAGGGGCTGAGTCACTGGCTTACTGTTGCTCTTTCATGCCGTCCCTAGGAGGGATGCTTCACTTGAGTAGGGTTGAGTCACTGACGTGATCTTCCTGTCTGGGTTGGCGCCCCCCCTTGGGGTTCGTGCCATGGTGGAGATCTTTGTGGGCTATACTCGGCCTTGTCTCAGGATGGTAGGTTGGTGGTTGAAGAAATCCCTCTTGTGGCGTGGGGGCTGTGCTTTGGCAAAGTGGGTGGGGTTATATCCTGCCTGTTTGGCCCTGTCCGGGGGTATCATCGGATGGGGCCACAGTGTCTCCTGACCACTCCTGTCTCAGCCTCCAGTATTTATGCTGCAGTAGTTCATGTGTCAGGGGGCTAGGGTCAGTTTGTTATATCTGGAGTATTTCTCTTGTCTTATCCGGTGTCCTGTGTGAATTTAAGTAGGCTCTCTCTAATTCCCTCTCTATTTCTCTCTCCTTTCTTTTCTTTCTTTCTATCTTTCTATCCTTCTCTCTTTCTCGGAGGAGGAGGACCTGAGCCCTAGGACCATGCCTCATGACTACCTGGCCTGAACTCCTTACTGTCCCCAGTCCACCTGGCCGTGCTGCTGCTCCAGTTTCAACTGTTCTGCCTGTGATTATTATTATTTGACCATGCTGGTCATTTATGAACATTTGAACACCATGTTCTGTTATAATCTCCACCCGGCACAGCCAGAAGAGGACTGGCCACCCCTCACAGCCTGGTTCCTCTCTAGGTTTCTTCCTAGGTTTTTGCCTTTATAGGTAGTTTTTCCTAGCCACCGTGCTTCTACACCTGCATTGCTTGCTGTTTGGGGTTTTAGGCTGGATTTCTGTACAGCACTTTGAGATATCAGCTGATGTACGAAGGGCTATATAAATACATTTGATTTGATTTGATTTATTTATATTGGTGACCTCTACTTATTTATATTCTGGTTCTTTACTTATTTATATTCTGGTTCTCTGACCTGTTCACTGGACGTGCTACCTGTCCCAGACCTGCTGTTTTCAACTCTCTAGAGACAGCAGGAGCGGTAGAGATACTCTCTAGGTTTCTTCCTAGGTTTTGGCCTTTCTAGGGAGTTTTTCCTAGCCACTGTGCTTCTACAACTGCATTGCTTGCTGTTTGGGGTTTTAGGCTGGGTTTCTGTACAGCACTTTGTGACATCAGCTGATGTATGAAGGGCTTTATAAATACATTTGATTTGATAGCAATCTGGTGACCGACAACACAGTCCAAAGATTAGTTGATTCATGATTCTGGGAATACAACCGTTTTACTTCACTAAATCTATGTCAAGTATCATTTCACATTTTAGATTTTACAAAACTAACATAATGTAGGCTATTGTAAAACTAACAGAATACATTATTATACGTGCTCTTTCAGTGTTTCCCAAAAGGTCAACAACATTTAGGTTTTTGTCCTGATTCATCTAATCAAAGGCTTGATATATTATATGTGTCCTATATTATCTTTGTCCTATATTATATGTGTCCTTTATTATCTGTGTCCTATGTTATCCTGATACATCTAATCAAAGGCTTGATGATGAGTCGATTAGCTGAATCAGGTGTGTTGGTGCAGTAACTAAAACGTGAATCCCTTTGGGTTCCCAGGACCAGGATTGGGAACCGGTGATGTAACTCTATGTGTTGTACTAATGACCAACAGGTAATGATGATACAGTATATAAGCCTGTTGTCTCTGCCCAGGTACTCACACTAGACCTGGGCTGTCAGGTCCACCATATCACCTGAGGAGGTGGGTTCAACTTTACATTTACATGATAAACAGTGGCTTTAGTAGTTGATGGAGAAGTTGACATTCTGGTATTTAGTTTGATGTCTGAAGTGAGAGGTTTAATTAACTATTTTTTAGCAACTGGTATCAAATGCAGTAACATTGAATACATAAATAAATACAATTTAAATATAATATTAATTAATTAATTATTATAAATTGTTTGCAATTTACAATTTTGATGAACTTGGATAATTTCCTTTCCACTAACGATGCTTCAATTATGTTTTTGTCAACAGGTGAAGTAATGTACAGTTTTGAATATATCTTTATTTGTAATAATGTACTCATGGATAATGTATTTCCACAGATTATCACCAGCCAGAGGGAGACGTTAACACCTCCAGTCAGGATGAGTTCCCTGACCTCTGACCCTAACCAGACAGACGTCAACACCATCATCCGACCCCCTTACTTCTTCATCAGTGGTTTCATAGCCATCCCCGAGATGAAATACTACTACATCTTCCTCTGTTTTGTTTACATCATCTCTCTGGTAAGGCTGTAGCTCTGATCCAGGGTGTTACTAACTACTTCTGTTCCAGGGTGTTACTAACTACTTCTGTTCCAGGGTGTTACTAACTACTTCTGGTCCAGGGTGTTACTAACTAGCTCTGGTCCAGGGTGTTACTAACTACTTCTGGTCCAGGGTGTTACTAACTACTTCTGGTCCAGGGTGTTACTAACCTACTCTGGTCCAGGGTGTTACTAACTAGCTCTGGTCCAGGGTGTTACTTACTAGCTCTGGTCCAGGGTGTTACTAACTAATTCTGGTCCAGGGTGTTACTAACTAGTTTAAGAACTTCCATTTTCAACATTTTCAACTTCCAACTTCCATCAATTTCTGCTGTGTGTGTGTGTGTGTGTGTGTGTGTGTGTGTGTGTGTGTGTGTGTGTGTGTGTGTGTGTGTGTCTGTGTGTGTGTGTGTGTGTGTGTGTGTTGGGTCTAGGTGGGCAACACCTTCGTCATGACTGGCATCTACGTGGACCGCAGTCTCCACAGGTAATCAGACCTCTTTAATCTCATTCACACAATACAGTGTATAACAGTGTATAACAGCCTTGATTGGACAGTTTATCTTGTTGAAGTCCCAGTTCCCCTGGACCTCACAGACATGTGTGTGGGAGCCTGCGCTGCTCCCCGATCTCCAAATCAAATTTTATTTGTCACATACACATGGTTAGCAGATGTTAATGCGAGTGTAGCGAAATGCTTGTGCTTCTAGTTCCGACAATGCAGTAATAACCAACAAGTAATCTAGCTAACAATTCCAAAACTACTGTCTTATACACAGTGTAAGGGGATAAAGAATATGTACATGAAGATATATGAATGAGTGATGGTACAGAGCGGCATAGGCGAGATACAGTAGATGGTATCGAGTACAGTATATACATATGAGATGAGTATGTAAACAAAGTGGCATAGTTCAAAGTGGCTAGTGATACATGTATTACATAAAGATGCAGTAGATGGTATAGAGTACAGTATATACATATACATATGAGATGAATAATATAGGGTATGTAAACATTATATTAGGTAGCATTGTTTAAAGTGGCTAGTGATATATTTTACATCATTTCCCATCAATTCCCATAATTAAAGTGGCTGGAGTAGAGTCAGTGTGTTGGCAGCAGCCACTCAATGTTAGTGGTGGCTGTTTAACAGTCTGATGGCCTTGAGATAGAATCTGTTTTTCAGTCTCTCGGTCCCAGCTTTGATGCACCTGTACTGACCTCGCCTTCTGGATGATAGCGGGGTGAACAGGCAGTAGCTCGGGTGGTTGTTGTCCTTGATGATCTTTATGGCCTTCCTGTGACATCGGGTGGTGTAGGTGTCCTGGAGGGCAGGTAGTTTGCCCCCGGTGATGCGTTGTGCAGACCTCACTACCCTCTGGAGAGCCTTACGGTTGTGGGCGGAGCAGTTGCCGTACCAGGCGGTGATACAGCCCGACAGGATGCTCTCGATTGTGCATCTGTGAGTGCTTTTGGTGACAAGCCAAATTTCTTCAGCCTCCTGAGGTTGAAGAGGCGCTGCTGCGCCTTCACGATGCTGTCTGTGTGGGTGGACCAATTCAGTTTGTCTGTGATGTGTACGCCGAGGAACTTAAAACTTACCACCCTCTCCACTACTGTTCCATCGATGTGGATAGGGGGGTGTTCCCTCTGCTGTTTCCTGAAGTCCACAATCATCTCCATAGTTTTGTTGACGTTGAGTGTGAGGTTATTTTCCTGACACCACACTCCGAGGGCCCTCACCTCCTCCCTGTAGGCCGTCTCGTCGTTGTTGGTAATCAAGCCTACCACTGTTGTGTCGTCCGCAAACTTGACGATTGAGTTGGAGGCGTGCGTGGCCACGCAGTCGTGGGTGAACAGGGAGTACAGGAGAGGGCTCAGAACGCACCCTTGTGGGGCCCCTCCATTACATAATACTTATATTATTATTATATTACTTAAATTAGTGACGCCCAGCACGTGAAGGGTACATTGCTGTGTTCAACCTGGACCTCACAGACATGTGTCTGGGAGCCTGCCCTGCTCCCCGATCTCTGTTACGTGATATTTACATTAATATTAAAAGATATCTATGTTCTGACCTTGCAGCCCCAAGTACATCGCTGTGTTCAACCTGGCCTTCACAGACGTGTGTGAAAGCACGGCCCTGGTCCCAAAGCTGCTGGACATGTTTCTGTTCAGCAGACAGCTCATCTCCTACGACCAGTGTCTCACGAGCCTCTTCTTCGTCTTCCTCTTCATCACCATGCAGTCCTTCAACCTCACCATCCTGTCCTATGACAGACTGGTGGCCATCTGCTACCCGCTCAGGTCTCAGATAATATATCATATTATTAACTCAATTAAAACAACCTTCAGAAACCCTATTTAATTTGACCCTTCTGGGATAATTTTTTAAAAATGTTGAATTGAATAATTTGATTTGACAATTTATTAAAATGTATTTATTAAATGTATTATATATAAAAAATAAGATTTAACTTCTTTAAAAATCATATATAAGGATATAGTTACCTGACAGGGGAAACACCTTGATCACAAAGGAGGATTTCCAGGGTGAGGTTCGGCCAATGCACTCTGGTCGTGCTGACCCCTGCAAGTTCTCCAAATGTGGGAAACTCGACTGAATAATTATATATATGAAAAACATATAAAGACAAATCAATTAAAACATTGGCGATAATAACACGATAAAGTTGAACATCTTTTCCCCCACAGAGATGCTATTAAATGACCAGAGGTGCTGTGTCATCAACTCTCAAAGTTCCATTGTAATGTTCTTTCCAGGTACCACATGATGATCACTCACAGGTCCATGCTCCAGCTGACGGGGGCCGCCTGGGCGTTTGCTGTGTTGATGGTGTTGATCTCTGTGTGTCTCATCACCCGGCTCTCTTTCTGTAGGTTAGTATGTATCGTGTTGTAGTGCACCGACTACACTGCAAAAGCTTAGCTTCTGTGAAGTATAGATTTATCTGTTAAATCACATCAAACTATTTGTTTCAGACAAATCTATTCATGATAAAATATAGTAGATATAAATATAGTCAAATATAATATATCCTCCCGCTGTTTTATTGTCAGACTTGATCAAGACGTCAACACCTGCTCTTTCCATGACTGACCAGATCCCTTATTGATGTCACTTGTTTAAACCTGATATTGATCCCTTCGCGCGCCAATCCCTTTAGCGGGATCGATTTGACAACATCCAGTGAAATTGCAGAGTGACAAATTCAAACTTCAACATAACCGAAAATATAAGTGTATTACATCAAAATAAAGCTTAACTTCTTGTTCATCCAGGCGCAGTGTCAGATTTCAAAAAGCAGACCATGTGATTATCTGAGGACAGCGCACCGCATACAAACACATGAAAGTCATTTTCAACCAGGCAGCTGGCGACGCAAAAGTCAGAAATAACGAATAATAAATAATAATAAAAGCCTTATTAAGATCTTTTTTTTTTCTCAAATGTCTCAGTGACACAATGATGGTCGTTTTGTTCGATAAATTCCTTCTTTATATCCTCTGTTTATGTGACGCGTTTGTTTCAGAAATACACCGGTCCCAACATGCCCACAAAGGATCTAATTTAGTTACCTGTAAACTTAGTCCAAACATTTCAAACAACGTTCCTAATCCAACCTCAGGTATCCTAAAAACGTAAATAATCGACTAAATTTAAGACGGATAAACTGTTTCCAATACCGGATAAAAACAACGTGAAGCTCGCACCAAACAGTAGAATCCATCTGGACACAAACAAAGAAAAGCTGTACTTCTTCATTTTCTCAAAAGAAAAACATTGAACAATTTCTAAAGACTGTTGCCATCTAGTGGAAGCCATAGGAAATGCAACCAGGTTCCTATTAAATAGGGATTCCCATAGAAACTTATTGGGAAATACTATGACCTCAATTGTTTTCCCCCTGGAAGGCTTGTCCTCTGGGTTTTGCCTGCCAAATCAGTTCTGTTATACCCACAGACATTATTTTAACAGTTTTAGAAACGTTACTGTTTTCTATCCAAATCTACTAATAATATGCATATCCTAGCTTCTGGGCCTGAGTAACAGGCAGTATACTTTGGGCACACTTTTCATCCGGACTTGAAAATACTGCCCCCTTGCCTCCCTAAGAAATGTTATATCCACGTAAATGGGGGAAGGCAGGTGTGGGTACTGATGGGGGCTTGAGTGCGTAATGCTGGGGATCCTGGCGCCCTCCAGCTCCAGGTGAGGTGTGGGTACTGATGGGGGCTTGAGTGCGTAATGCTGGGGATCCTGGCGCCCTCCAGCTCCAGGTGAGGTGTGGGTACTGATGGGGGCTTGAGTGCGTAATGCTGGGGATCCTGGGGCCCTCGTGCTCCAGGTGAGGCAGAGCGGGTGTGACAAGTCACTTCTTGGGATACACGTTCCCAAACAGGACCCTCCCCCAAACAGGAACCCCCCACCCCCTCAGCTGTAATGTGGCGCAGGGGAAATAATCCTAAAAATATTTAACCTCCACACATTAACAAGAAAAATAGCTCAAATGAAAGATAAACAAGTTGTTTATCTACCCAGCAAGTCAGATTTCTAAAATGTTTTACGGCGAAAACATAGCACATATTTATGTCCAACCACCACTGCAGACATACCTCATTAGCATAGCCAAGTAGGAAAAAATATGCAATCAACAAACGCATGATTAAAAGAAAAATCATTTCACTAACCTTTTGAAATCTTCATCAGATGACAGTAATATAACATGTTACACAGTACATTCATTTTTTTCAATAATCTGCAATATATATCCATAAATCTCTGTTTACAATGACGCATCGTTCAAAAAATGCTACTACAATGTCAGGAGAAATGAAATAGCTCCGGCAGATAACGTCAGCTAACAAGGAATACACATCATAAACTTTGACTAAATATGCATGTTTTACATATGTATGGCAAGATACACTTCTTCTAAATGCAATCGCTGTGTTACATTTATTTTTAACGTTACAGGTTGCGTTCACTAGGCTATTACTGGGAGTCGGCGCTCCAACATTAGCAGTATCCCTCCTCTATCTTGGAGTCGACAGAAACCCAAAATTAACACATAAATATTCCCTTACCTTTGCTGTTCTTCCATCAGAAGACCTGGAAGGGATTATACTTATACCAAATCAGCGTTCAGTTTTCAAGTCTGTGTCTTTCGGTTCTCAAAAACGGCACATTTCGGTCGAAATGTAGGCAAATTTCAAGTGGATGCGCACCAAAACGTCGAAAGTACATATTTTATGTCGAGTAAACATGTCAAACTGTGTTCATAATTAAGCTTTAACATGTTATAAAGGTGCACAGAAATCGTGAGGGCGAACAGAAACACACACGTCGTTTAATCGATCCTGAGGAAAAGAGAGCACCCGAGCAGAGCGCGCATTGGCGTACACTTTTTTTTCGCGTGACCGAGACCTTTCGGCACGCTCAAAGTCTCGTGAGCGCGCGATTCTCACAATGACACGCCTCATTGAAAGCAGGCTTCGCGCTGAACACGTACAGACTGTTCTCAGAGTTGTAACTGCTTGGGAAGTGCGTATACGATGACGTCAAAGTGGGGCCAACTTTTTCCATTACAAGAGAGACTTTGGGAGAATGCATGCCCTGAGACTTCTGCTTTACATAGAGACAAAATTTAAACGGTTTTAGAAGCTTTAGAGTGTTTTCTATTCGATAATAATTTTTATATGCATATATTAGCAACTTTTGACAAAAATGTATCATGTTTTATATGGGTACCCAATTCCTCCAGAAGGGGCAGTAATCAGGGGTAGCCTTAACAGGTTAAATCCACTTAAATCAGTGTAGATGAAGGGGAGGAGACTTGTTACAAATGTTTTTTTAAGCCTTGAGACAAGCAAGACATGGATTATGTATGTGTGCCATTCAGTGGGTGAATGGGGAAAAACAAAATATTTAAGTGCCTTTGAACGGGGTATGGTAGTAGGTGCCAGGCGCACCGGTTTGTGTCAAGAACTGCAATGCTGCTGAGTTTTTCATGCTCAACAATTTCCAGTGTGAATCTAGAATGGTCCAACACCTAAAGGACATCCAGCCAACTTGACACAACTGTGGGAAACATTGGAGTCAACATGGGCCAGCATCCCTGTGGAACGCTTTAGACACCTTGTAGAGTCCATGCCCCAACGAATTGAGGCTGTTCTGAGGGCAAAAGGAGGTTAAACTCAAATTTCTCAACCATCTACACACAATCAGGGATTAAAACCAAAATTATTTTCCAAATGTTTTGTTCTGAGCAGAACCACTATTTTTGTTCCAACCAGCAAAACACATTTCTGAAGCAGTTCGATTTCCAAAAAGTTATTGAATTGTTCTTTTATGTTCCTTTAATAACATTCATCTTGAATGTGAGAGGAATTCCAGTGGCGGAGGTGTACCAATAGCTGGTCGAGAATTTTTTTGACACATTTCTGTTGCTCGCTCTAATATCTGGGTAATAACATGATATATAATGTATTGTATTGTAGGTCTCTGGTGATCAACAGCTACTTCTGTGACCACGGTCCCCTGTTCCGTCTGGCGGCCCCCTGTTCTAATGTGGTCCCTAACATAGCGATGAGCGAAATCAACCCCTGTATGGTTCTCTATCTCCCAATGATCTTCATCATATCATCATACATCTGTATAACACACGCCCTGTTCACCATCACACTGCCCCAGGACAGGTGAGAAGTAATACTGATTGGAATAAGTAAGTCAAGTCAGTAAGTATACTTGTCCAAGCCAGAACGGCCCATATGCTGATTGGTGTGAGGCCTCAGAAATATGTTTTTAGTTATGGACTTGTTACAGGAATGATAAATGCTGGGAAATATTGAGAATGCAATTAAACTGTATAGATAATCACATGGTGTACTGACACACATTCTCTCCCTCCCTCCCCCTCTCTCTCTCGCTCTCGCTCTCGCTCACTCTCTCTTTCTCTCTCTATGTCCACCTCTTTCTCTCTCTCTCTCCCTCTCTCACCCTCCACCTCTCTCTTTCTCTCTCTCTCCATCTCTCACCCTCCACCTCTCTCTCTCTCCCTCTCCATCCACCTCTTTCTGTCTCTCTGTCTCTCTCCCTCTACCCCTCTTTCTCTCACACCCTTTCTCTGTCCACCTCTTTCTGTCTCCCTCTCTCTCTCCTTCTTACCCTCTCTCACGCTCTCTTTCCCTCTCTTTATCTCTCTCTCTCTCTCTGTCCACCTCTCTCTGTTCCCCTCTCCCTCTCCCTCTCTCTCTCTCTCTCTCTCTTTCCCAGACTCAGAGCCATTAAGACATGTACCTCACACCTAATACTGGTGGCCATATTCTACCTGCCCATTATTTTCACGTACTCTCTCTACACCATCATACCAACCAACGCCCGGATCATCAACCTCTCCCTGACCTCGATACTGCCACCAATGCTCAATCCCATCGTATACGTTCTGAAGACGGAGGAGTTTAAGGTATCGGTCAAGAAGATGCTCAGAAGAGGGGCCCAAAGAGCTGTGACGCAGGTCAAACCAACATGAAGTTCTTGAATTATTTCTCTTAAAAATCATATATTTCCAGTGCCTTCTGAAAGTATTCACACCTAACAGCCATTTTCAAGTCTTGGCATAGATTTTCATGGCGATTTAAGTCAAAACTGTAACTAAGCCACTCAGGAACATTCACTGTCACCATGGTAAGCAATGCCAGTGTATATTTGATCTTATGTTTTGGGTTATTGTCTTGCTGAACGGTGAATTTGTCTTCCAGTGTCTTTTGGAAAGCAGACTGAACCAGCTTTTCCTCTCGCATTTAGCCGGTGCTTAGTTTCTTTTTATCCTAAAAAACTCTAGTCCTTGCCGATGACAAGCATACCTATAACATGTTGCAGCCACCACCATGCTTGGAAATATGTGGTACTTAGTGATCTGTTGAGGTGGATTTACCCCAACCATAACACTTTGTATTCAGGACATAAAGTTAATTTCTTAGCCATTTCTTTTTACAGTTTTACTTTAGTGCCTTATTGAAAACAGGACTGTCTTGGAATATCTTTATTCTGCACAGGTTTCCTTCTTTTCAGGCTGTAATTTAGGTTAGTATTGTGGAGTAACTACAAAGGTGTTGATCCATCCTCAGTTTTCTCCTATTACAGCCATTAAAATCTGCAACTGTTTTATGGTGAAATACCTGAGCAGTTTCCTTCCTCTCCTGCAACTGAGTTAGGAAGAACGCATGTATCATGACACAAGGCGAGACCCAGATGCAGACACAGGAGGCAGCTGGTTGGAGTCTTACAATGTTTATTAATCCAAAAGGAGGAGGCAAGAGGTCGTGGACAGGCCAAAGGTCAAAACCAGATCAGAGTCCAGGAGGTACAGAGTGGCAGACAGACACGGGGTCAGGACAGGCAGAATGGTCAGGCAGGCTCGGGGTCAGGACAGGCAGAATGGTCAGGACAGGCAGAATGGTCAGGACAGGCAGAATGGTCAGGCAGGCAGAATGGTCAGGCAGACAGGGTAAGAGTCAGAAACAGGCAATGGTCAAAACTGGGAGGACTAGAAAAAGGAGAATAGCAAAAAGCAGGAGAACGGAGAATAAAAAAAGCAGGGGAAAACGCTGGTTGACTTGGAAAAATATACAAGACTATAAATACACTGGCACAGATAGACAGGAAACACAGGGATAAATACAATGGCACAGAGATAAATACACTGGCACAGAGAGACAGGAAACACAGGGATAAATACACTGGCACAGAGAGACAGGAAACACAGGGATAAATACACTGGCACAGAGAGACAGGAAACACAGGGATAAATACACTGGCACAGAGAGACAGGAAACACAGGGATAAATACACTGGCACAGATAGACAGGAAACACAGGGATAAATACACTGGCACAGAGAGACAGGAAACACAGGGATAAATACACTGAGAGACAGGAAACACAGGGATAAATGCACTGGCACAGAGAGACAGGAAACACAGGGATAAATACACTGGCACAGAGAGACAGGGATAAATACACTGGCACAGAGAGACAGGAAACACAGGGATAAATACACTGGCACAGAGAGACAGGAAACACAGGGATAAATACACTGGCACAGAGAGACAGGAAACACAGGGATAAATACACTGGCACAGAGAGACAGGGATAAATACACTGGCAAGAGAGACAGGAAACACAGGGATAAATACACTGGCACAGATAGACAGGAAACACAGGGATAAATTGGCACAGAGAGACAGGGATAAATACACTGTCAGACTGGGGGGTAGACAATCACAAGGAGCAGGTGAAACAGATCTGGCAGCATGTAAGTAAGTCTGTATCTCTGTAGTGACTGGGGGTGTTGATACACCTGTATCTCTGTAGTGACTGGGGGTTGATACACCTGTATCTCTGTAGTGACTGGGGTGTTGATACACCTGTATCTCTGTAGTGACTGGGGGTGTTGATACACCTGTATCTCTGTAGTGACTGGGGTATTGATACACCGAGTTAGGAAGGACGCTGTATCTTTGTAGTGACTGGGGGTGTTGATACACTGAGTTAGGAAGGACGCCTGTATCTTTGTAGTGACTGGGGGTGTTGATACACCGAGTTAGGAAGGACGTCTGTATCTTTGTAGTGACTGGGTGTTGATTGGAAGGACGTCTGTATCTTTGTAGTGACTGGGTGTGTTGATACACCGTTAGGAAGGACGTCTGTATCTTTGTAGTGACTGGGGTGTTGATACACCATCCAAAGTGTAATGAATAACTTCATCATGCTCAAAGGGATATTCAATGTCTTATTTTATGTTATTGTTGATTTTTACCGATCAACAAATAGGTTCTTCTTTGCGAGGCATTGGAAGACCTCCTGGTCTTCGTGATTGAATCTGTGATTGAAAATCACTGCTCAACTGAGGACCTTTCAGATAATTGTATGTGTAAGATACACAGGTTAAGTAGGCATTCAAAAATAATTTTAAACATTATTATTTGGACTTGCCATTATAAAGGAGTTGAATACTTATTTAACTCAAGACATTTCAGCTTTTAATTTTGAATTCATTTGTAAACATTTCTAAAAACATAATTCCACGTTGACATTATGGGGTATTGTGTGGAGGCCAGTGACCCAAACCTCTGAATTGGAATCCATTTTAAATTCAGGCTGTAACACAACAACATGTGTGGTAATTCAAGAGGTGTGAATACATTCTGAAGGCTCTGTATATTATGTCTATAAGCCTTTATAGCCATTCAATAAATAACATATATCAGTGTGATATCACGGTTTAATGTATTTAATGTATATTTAGATATACTTATATTTAGAAGTACTTGAAGTCTCAAATGCATTTATATCTCTCTTTTGCTATCTCGGTTGCAACTTATATATATTTCATTTTTTGATTGGAAGAAAGCTATGTGTAACTACAGTGTATCTGGCATAGTGAATGACTGTATTGTTGCTTCACTCAATGAAGTGAAGTGGTACGAACAAACAAATAAAGTACGATATTTACACGATTTGTTTTAAGAGCTGCTGAATTCATCGATTCTGTTTTTCTGCTGCCCCTTCACTTCTTTAATCTTTAATTCATTTTAAATTAATTATATGTTGAGGAAGTGGTTTGCCAAGGATATATACATTCATATTCTTTGTCGCTCAATTTTACATCATCAACAAAGCTGTCAAACTATCGTAAATAAAGCACAAGCTGCTACACACTAGCTAGCTAAGTTCCGTCTCTGTGTTTGTCAATAATGCTAGCTAGTACATGTAGCTAGCGTGCACATTGAGCCGGCAAGCCACGTTAGCTCAATTGGCTTATCAAGTCACTGGTGAAGTGTGTGGTGCCGTTTTGTTTTTACAACTTTTTCACTATCTATTACCAGAATGTGTCTGTCAGTGTTTCATAATGTTACTAGCAGCAGGAACAAAGACCCATCGTCTCATGTCTCATTTTGCCCAAAACAGGCAGACTGGAGTGATCCAAAACACCACTTCATGAACGGGCTAACTGTTCTTTCAACATAACATTGGTGTTGTTAAGTTAATAACAAGTCCGAGGCGCTGTGTGATGGGCAGGTCTGTCTCATTGTCTGAGGGTTCCCTGCTATGATTGGATAGAGCGCAATCAGCGCAGCTGTTTCTCCGAGCATGACAATTCTCCCTAGGCGTTATAATCCCGTGGGCATGATTGTAATCTAAACCCTACCCTCATGTAAATCGCCACGACCTCAGTTTAACAAATCTTTAAAATCTCTGTTTCTCTGTTTACAATGTGATTTTCTGGATTTTTGTTTTAGATTCCGTCTTTCACAGTTGAAGTGTACCTATGATAAAAAATTACAGACCTCTACATGTTTTGTAAGTAGGAAAACCTGCAAAATCGGCAGTGTATCAAATATGTGTTCTCCCCACTGTGTATACTCTCCTTCTGGTCCATCTCCCTTCAGCAGACTCCAGACAGAAATGAGCTGCTAGTTAAATCTGGTACAACACATCTGTTTTTGTTGTACATTGTCCCTGCTCAAATAAACCTGATAATAAGTTAAACTAAAAACTCTTTCAGATACTGTCAGGGCTGCAAAGTGTCTGTCCTCGTTTTAAAGAGATTTGCCGGTACTTTTGTGTAATTTTTATACAGTAGTTCAGAAAGTACTGCTCACGAGCTAAAAGTGGTCCCCTAAAATTGCGCACTATGTCGCATATGTGCAGATATGTGCACCACGTCATTGGTCTTTCTCTCTCAATCTGCTGTGGGTGCATGATGTGCCTCTTGCTAGTTGTCACTCATATGGAGAGTTGAACTCCAATTGCTAGGGCGCCCAAATGGGGGAAAATATAGACAAAATGGAACAGCACAGCTTCAAGAAAACATTTGCTTTCAAACTAGGGCCTGGGTGGCTAAGACAGTAATTCTGTTCATTGATTATGCATGTATGAACTACACATTGGCCCAAAATGTGAGAATTAAAAAATACTTAGTAATCGCCAAAGTTCCGGAGCATGTCTTTAAGGCCCGGCTCAAGACTGTGCTGTTCAGAAAATGACCTTTATTAAATCAGTACTCAAGTTCTCCTGATCTGACGACACCTGTATATAGCTTTGTTTGTCCTCTGTGTTCTATGTTCTCTGTGTTCTAGGTTCTCTGTGTCCTAATTTTACTGTGTTCTATGTTCTCTGTGTTCTGTGTATTCTATGTTCTCTGTGTTCTATGTCCTATTTTTTACTGTGTTCTATGTTCTCTGTGTTCTATGTTCTCTGTGTCCTATTTATACTGTGTTCTATGTTCTCTGTGTTCTGTGTGTTCTATGTTCTCTGTGTCCTATTTTTTCTGTGTTCTATGTGTTCTGTGTTCTGTGTGTTCTATGTTCTCTGTGTTCTGTGTTCTCTGTGTTCTATGCTCTCTGTGTTTTGGATTGCTTTTGTGCTCGTTATTATTACTATGAGTTATCTTGATGATTCCATAAACCAAACAATGACGTCATTCTAAGCAGTTCTAGGGCTAACCCGTGTTATTCATGTTGAGTGGTTGGCCCAGGAGAGTGGTTGGCCCAGGAGAGTGTTTGGAGAGTGGTTGGTCCAGGAGAGTGGTTGGTTGGCCCAGGAGAGTGGTTGGCCCAGGAGAGTGGTTGGCTCAGGTTTGTGTTTGGCCCAGGAGAGTGGTTGGGCCCTTGGAGGTGTTTGGCCCAGGTTGAGTTTTGGCTCAGGTGAGTCTGTTGGCCCATTTGGTGTTTGGCCCAGTTGAGTTTTTGGCTCAGGTGAATTTGGGCCCTTTGGCCCAGGTTTTGTGTTTGGCCCAGTTGAGTTTTGAGTTGAGTTTTTGGCTCAGGTGAGTATTTGGGCCCTTGGGGTGTTTGGCCCAGTTGAGTTTTTGGCTCAGGTGAGTCTTTGGGCCCTTGGGGTGTTTGGCCCAGTTGAGTTTTTGGCTCAGGTGAGTATTTGGGCCCTTGGGGTGTTTGGCCCAGTTGAGTTTTTGGCTCAGGTGAGTCTTTGGGCCCTTGGGGTGTTTGGCCCAGTTGAGTTTTTGGCTCAGGTGAGTCCATCCCTGTGAGGTTTTTGGCTCAGGTGAGATTTTTTGTTTGGCCCATTGAGTTTTTGGCTCATTTATTTTTTATTTATTTCACCTTTATTTAACCAGGTAGGCAAGTTGAGAACAAGATCTCATTTACAATCAAATCAAATGTTATTTGTCACATACACATGGTTAGCAGATGTTAATGAGAGTGTAGCGAAATCAAATCAAATCAAATTTATTTATATAGCCCTTCGTACATCAGCTGATATCTCAAAGTGCTGTACAGAAACCCAGCCTAAAACCCCAAACAGCAAGCAATGCAGGTGTAGAAGCACGGTGGCTAGGAAAAACTCCCTAGAAAGGCCAAAACCTAGGAAGAAACCTAGAGAGGAACCAGGCTATGTGGGGTGGCCAGTCCTCTTCTGGCTGTGCCGGGTAGAGATTATAACAGAACATGGCCAAGATGTTCAAATATTCATAAATGACCAGCATGGTCGAATAATAATAAGGCAGAACAGTTGAAACTGGAGCAGCAGCACAGTTAGGTGGACTGGGGACCGCAAGGAGTCATCATGTCAGGTAGTCCTGGGGCACGGTCCTAGGGCTCAGGTCCTCCGAGAGAGAGAAAGAAGAGAGAATTAGAGAGAGCATATGTGGGGTGGCCAGTCCTCTTCTGGCTGTGCCGGGTGGAGATTATAACAGAACATGGCCAAGATGTTCAAATGTTCATAAATGACCAGCATGGCCGAATAATAATAAGGCAGAACAATTGAAACTGGAGCAGCAGCACGGCCAGGTGGACTGGGGACAGCAAGGAGTCATCATGTCAGGTACCTGAAATGCTTGTGCTTCTAGTTCCGACAATGCAGTAATAACCAACAAGTAATCTAGCTAACAATTCCAAAACTACTACCTTATAGACACAAGTGTAAGGGGATAAGAATATGTACATGAAGATATATGAGTGAGTGATGGTACAGAACGGCATAGGCAAGATACAGTAGATGGTATTGAGTACAGTATATACATATGAGATGAGTATGTAAACAAAGTGGCATAGTTAAAGTGGCTAGTGATACATGTATTACATAAAGATGCAGTAGATGATATAGAGTACAGTATATACGTATACATATGAGATGAATAATGTAGGGTATGTAAACATTATATTAGGTAGCATTGTTTAAAGTGGCTAGTGATATATTTTACATCATTTCCCATCAATTCCCATTATTAAAGTGGCTGGAGTTGAGTCAGTGTGTTGGCAGCAGCAACTCAATGTTAGTGGTGGCTGTTTAACAGTCTGATGGCCTTGAGATAGAAGCTGTTTTTCAGTCTCTCGGTCCCAGCTTTGATGCACCTGTACTGACCTCGCATTCTGGATGATAGCGGGGTGAACAGGCAGTAGCTCGGGTGGTTGTTGTCCTTGATGATCTTTATGGCCTTCCTGTGACATCGGGTGGTGTAGGTGTCCTGGAGGGCAGGTAGTTTGCCCCCCGGTGATGCGTTGTGCAGACCTCACTACCCTCTGGAGAGCCTTACGGTTGTGGGCGGAGCAGTTGCCGTACCAGGCGGTGATACAGCCCGACAGGATGCTCTCGATTGTGCATCTGTAGAAGTTTGTGAGTGCTTTTGGTGACAAGCCGAATTTCTTCAGCCTCCTGAGGTTGAAGAGGCGCTGCTGCGCCTTCTTCACGATGCTGTCTGTGTGGGTGGACCAATTCAGTTTGTCTGTGATGTGTACGCCGAGGAACTTAAAACTTACTACCCTCTCCACTACTGTTCCATCGATGTGGATAGGGGGGTGTTCCCTCTGCTGTTTCCTGAAGTCCACAATCATCTCCTTAGTTTTGTTGACGTTGAGTGTGAGGTTATTTTCCTGACACCACACTCCGAGGGCCCTCACCTCCTCCCTGTAGGCCATTTACAATTGCGACCTGGCCAAGATAAAGCAAAACAGTTCGACACATACAACAGAGTTACACATGGAGTAAAACAAACATACAGTCAATAATACAGTATAAACAAGTCTATATACAATCTGAGCAAATGAGGTGAGATAAGGGAGGTAAAGGCAAAAAAAGGCCATGGTGGCAAAGTAAATACAATATAGCAAGTAAAACACTGGAATGGTAGATTTGCAATGGAAGAATGTGCAAAGTAGAAATAAAAATAATGGGGTGCAAAGGAGCAAAATAAATAAATAAAATAAAATAAATACAGTAGGGAAAGAGGTAGTTGTTTGGGCTAAATTATAGGTGGGCTATGTACAGGTGCAGTAATCTGTGAGCTGCTCTGACAGCTGGTGCTTAAAGCTAGTGAGGGAGATAAGTGTTTCCAGTTTCAGAGATTTTTGTAGTTCGTTCCAGTCATTGGCAGCAGAGAACTGGAAGGAGAGGCGGCCAAAGAAAGAATTGGTTTTGGGGGTGACTAGAGAGATATACCTGCTGGAGCGTGTGCTACAGGTGGGAGATGCTATGGTGACCAGCGAGCTGAGATAAGGGGGTACTTTACCTAGCAGAGTCTTGTAGATGACATGGAGCCAGTGGGTTTGGCGACGAGTATGAAGCGAGGGCCAGCCAACGAGAGCGTACAGGTCGCAATGGTGGGTAGTATCTGGTGCTTTGGTGACAAAACGGATGGCACTGTGACAGACTGCATCCAATTTGTTGAGGAGGGTATTGGAGTCTATTTTGTAAATGACATCGCCGAAGTCGAGTATTGGTAGGATGGTCAGTTTTACAAGGGTATGTTTGGCAGCATGAGTGAAGGATGCTTTGTTGCGAAATAGAACGCCAATTCTAGATTTAACTTTGGATTGGAGATGTTTGATGTGGGTCTGGAAGGAGAGTTTACAGTCTAACCAGACACCTAGGTATTTGTAGTTGTCCACGTATTCTAAGTCAGAGCCGTCCAGAGTAGTGATGTTGGACAGGCGGGCAGGTGCAGGCAGCGATCGGTTGAAGAGCATGCATTTAGTTTTACTTGTATTTAAGAGCAATTGGAGGCCACGGAAGGAGAGTTGTATTGCATTGAAGCTTGCCTGGAGGGTTGTTAACACAGTGTCCAAAGAAGGGCCAGAAGTATACAGAATGGTGTCGTCTGCATAGAGGTGGATCAGAGACTCACCAGCTGCAAGAGTGATGTATACATTGATGTATACAGAGAAGAGAGTCGGTTCGAGAATTGAACCCTGTGGCACCCCCATAGAGAGTGCCAGAGGTCCGGACAACAGACCCTCCGATTTGACACACTGAACTCTATCAGAGAAGTAGTTGGTGAACCAGGCGAGACAATCATTTGAGAAACCAAGGTTGTCGAGTCTGCCGATGAGGATGTGGTGATTGACAGAGTCGAAAGCCTTGGCCAGATCAATGAATACGGCTGCACAGTAATGTTTCTTATCGATGGCGGTTAAGATATCGTTTAGGACCTTGAGCGTGGCTGAGGTGCACCCATGACCAGCTCTGAAACCAGATTGCATAGCAGAGAGGGTATGGTGAGATTCGAAATGGTCGGTAATCTGTTTGTTGACTTGGCTTTCAAAGACCTTAGAAAGGCATGATAGGATAGATATAGGTCTTTAGCAGTTTGGGTCAAGAGTGTCCCCCCCTTTGAAGAGGGGGATGACCGCAGCTGCTTTCCAATCTTTGGGAATCTCAGACGACACGAAAGAGAGGTTGAACAGGCTAGTAAATAGGGGTGGCAACAATTTCGGCAGATAATTTTAGAAAGAAATGGTCCAGATTGTCTAGCCCGGCTGATTTGTAGGGGTCCAGATTTTGCAGCTCTTTCAGAACATCAGCTGAACGGATTTGGGAGAAGGAGAAATGGGGAAGACTTGGGTGAGTTGCTGTGGGGGGTGCAGTACTGTTGACTGGGGTAGGAGTAGCCAGGTGGAAAGCATGGCCAGCTGTAGAAAAATGTTTATTGAAATTCTCAATTATAGTGGATTTATCAGTGGTGACAGTGTTTCCTATCTTCAGTGCAGTGGGCAGCTGGGAGGAGGTGCTCTTATTCTCCATGGACTTTACAGTGTCCCAGAACTTTTTTGAGTTAGTGTTGCAGGAAGCAAATTTCCGCTTGAAAAAGCTAGCCTTGGCTTTTCTAACTGCCTGTGTGTATTGGTTTCTAGCTTCCCTGAAAAGCCGCATATCACGGGGGCTGTTCGATGCTAATGCAGAACGCCATAGGATGTTTTTGTGTTGGTTAAGGGCAGTCAGGTCTGGGGAGAACCAAGGGCTATATCTATTCCTGGTTCTAAATTTCTTGAATGGGGCATGCTTATTTTCAGATGGTTAGGAAGGCATTTAAAAAAAATTACCAGGCATCCTCTACTGACGGGATGAGATCAATATCCTTCCAGGATACCCCAGCCAGGTCGATTAGAAAGGCCTGCTCGCTGAAGTGTTTCAGGGAGCGTTTGACAGTGATGAGTGCAGGTTGTTTGACCGCTGACCCATTAAGGATGCAGGCAATGAGGCAGCGATCGCTGAGATCTTGGTTGAAGACAGCAGAGGTGTATTTAGAGGGCAAGTTGGTTAGGATGATATCTATGAGGGTGCCCGTATTTACGGCTTTGGGGAGGTACCTGGTAGGTTCATTGATAATTTGTGTGAGATTGAGGATATCAAGCTTAGATTGTAGGATGGCTGGGGTGTTAAGCATGTTCCAGTTTAGGTCGCCTAGCAGCACGAGCTCTGAAGATAGATGGGGGGCAATCAGTTCACATATGGTGTCCAGAGCACAGCTGGGGGCAGAGGGTGGTCTATAGCAGGCGGCAACAGTGAGAGACTTGTTTTTAGAGAGGTGGGTTTTTAAAAGTAGAAGTTCAAATTGTTTGGGTACAGACCTGGATAGTAGGACAGAACTCTGCAGGCTATCTTTGCAGTAGATTGCAACACCGCCCCCTTTGGCAGTTCTATCTTGTCTGAAAATGTTGTAGTTAGGGATGAAAATTTCAGAATTTTTGGTGGTCTTCCTAAGCCAGGATTCAGACACAGCTAGAACATCCGGGTTGGCAGAGTGTGCTAAATCAGTGAATAAAACAAACTTAGGGAGGAGGCTTCTAATGTTAACATGCATGAAACCAAGGCTTTTACGGTTACAGAAGTCATCAAAAGAGAGCACCTGGGGAATAGGAGTGGAGCTAGGCACTGCAGGGAGTGATGCTGTGGACTACAAGGGAAATGCTACTACAGATGTAAGATTCTAATTTGAGCAAGTCCCCCACAGCAGGAAAATCATTGTGTGGATTATAATAAAACTTTTTTTGATGCAGTTGATACATTTTTCTTCAGGGAAATACGAAATATGAATTTGAAAATATCAAACTTCAGAAGCCTTTTTTTAACCTCAAAAACACTACAAGTTTTACATTTCCTGAGTTGCAGGAAAGTTCTCCAGGGTGATCAAATGAAGATCCTACATCTGGACATGGACAGCTGAATGTTATCCCGCACCTCCATGATCACCATGGAGATCCTAGTATTAGATTCTATAGTTATACATTATTATTTGTGTCATTCAGTGTTTCAGTGTTTCCCAAAGGGTCAACAACATTTAGGTTGTTGTCCTGATACATCTAATCAAAGGCTTGATATATTATATGTGTCCTATATTATCTGTGTCCTATTTTTCTGTGTCCTATATTATCTCTGTCCTATATTATCTGTGTCCTATATTATCTTTGTCCTATATTATCTGTGTCCTATTTTTCTGTGTCCTATATTATCTCTGTCCTATATTATCTGTGTCCTATATTATCTTTGTCCTATATTATCTGTGTCCTATATTATCTGTGTCCTATATTATCTTTGTCCTATATTATCTGTGTCCTATATTATCTCTGTCCTATATTATCTGTGTCCTATATTATCTTTGTCCTATATTATCTGTGTCCTATATTATCTTTGTCCTATATTATCTGTGTCCTATTTTTCTGTGTCCTATATTATCTCTGTCCTATATTATCTGTGTCCTATATTATCTTTGTCCTATATTATCTGTGTCCTTTATTATCTGTGTCCTTTATTATCTGTGTCCTTTATTATCTGTGTCCTATATTATCTGTGTCCTTTATTATCTGTGTCCTTTATTATCTGTGTCCTTTATTATCTGTGTCCTTTATTATCTGTGTCCTATGTTATCCTGATACATCTAATCAAAGGCTTGATGATGAGTTGATTAGCTGAATCAGGTGTGTTGGTGCAGTAACTAAAACGTGAATCCCTTTGGGTTCCCAGGACCAGGATTGGGAACCGGTGATGTAACTCTATGTGTTGTACTAATGACCAACAGGTAATGATGATACAGTATATAAGCCTGTTGTCTCTGCCCAGGTACTCACACTAGACCTGGGCTGTCAGGTCCACCATATCACCTGAGGAGGTGGGTTCAACTTTACATTTACATGATAAACAGTGGCTTTAGTAGTTGATGGAGAAGTTGACATTCTGGTATTTAGTTTGATGTCTGAAGTGAGAGGTTTAATTAACTATTTTTTAGCAACTGGTATCAAATGCAGTAACATTGAATACATAAATAAATACAATTTAAATATAATATTAATTAATTAATTATTATAAATTGTTTGCAATTTACAATTTTGATGAACTTGGATAATTTCCTTTCCACTAACGATGCTTCAATTATGTTTTTGTCAACAGGTGAAGTAATGTACAGTTTTGAATATATCTTTATTTGTAATAATGTACTCATGGATAATGTATTTCCACAGATTATCACCAGCCAGAGGGAGACGTTAACACCTCCAGTCAGGATGAGTTCCCTGACCTCTGACCCTAACCAGACAGACGTCAACACCATCATCCGACCCCCTTACTTCTTCATCAGTGGTTTCAGAGCCATCCCCCACATGAAATACTACTACATCTTCCTCTGTTTTGTTTACATCATCTCTCTGGTAAGGCTGTAGCTCTGATCCAGGGTGTTACTAACTACTTCTGTTCCAGGGTGTTACTAACTACTTCTGGTCCAGGGTGTTACTAACTAGCTCTGGTCCAGGGTGTTACCAACTACTTCTGGTCCAGGGTGTTACTAACTAGTTCTGGTCCAGGGTGTTACTAACTAGCTCTGGTCCAGGGTGTTACTAACTAGCTCTGGTCCAGGGTGTTACTAACTACTCTGGTCCAGGGTGTTACTAAGGGTTAATAAGGGTGTTAACTTCTGGTCCAGGGTGTTCAACTAACCAGCTCTGGTCAAGGGTGTTACTAACTGTGCTAATGGTTCCATTTTGTTTTCAACTTCCAACTTCCATCAATTCTGTGTGTGTGTGTGTGTGTGTGTGTGTGTGTGTGTGTGTGTGTGTGTGTGTGTGTGTGTGTCTGTGTGTGTGTGTGTGTGTGGTCTAGGTGGGCAACACCTTCGTCATGACTGGCATCTACGTGGACCGCAGTCTCCACAGGTAATCAGACCTCTTTAATCTCATTCACACAATACAGTGTATAACAGTGTATAACAGCCTTGATTGGACAGTTTATCTTGTTGAAGTCCCAGTTCCCCTGGACCTCATAGACATGTGTGTGGGAGCCTGCCCTGCTCCCCATTCCCCTGGACCTCACAGACATGTGTGTGGGAGCCTGCGCTGCTCCCCGATCTCCAAATCAAATTTTATTTGTCACATACACATGGTTAGCAGATGTTAATGCGAGTGTAGCGAAATGCTTGTGCTTCTAGTTCCGACAATGCAGTAATAACCAACAAGTAATCTAGCTAACAATTCCAAAACTACTGTCTTATACACAGTGTAAGGGGATAAAGAATATGTACATGAAGATATATGAATGAGTGATGGTACAGAGCGGCATAGGCGAGATACAGTAGATGGTATCTGTGTACAGTATATACATATGAGATGAGTATGTAAACAAAGTGGCATAGTTCAAAGTGGCTAGTGATACATGTATTACATAAAGATGCAGTAGATGGTATAGAGTACAGTATATACATATACATATGAGATGAATAATATAGGGTATGTAAACATTATATTAGGTAGCATTGTTTAAAGTGGCTAGTGATATATTTTACATCATTTCCCATCAATTCCCATAATTAAAGTGGCTGGAGTAGAGTCAGTGTGTTGGCAGCAGCCACTCAATGTTAGTGGTGGCTGTTTAACAGTCTGATGGCCTTGAGATAGAATCTGTTTTTCAGTCTCTCGGTCCCAGCTTTGATGCACCTGTACTGACCTCGCCTTCTGGATGATAGCGGGGTGAACAGGCAGTAGCTCGGGTGGTTGTTGTCCTTGATGATCTTTATGGCCTTCCTGTGACATCGGGTGGTGTAGGTGTCCTGGAGGGCAGGTAGTTTGCCCCTCGGTGATGCGTTGTGCAGACCTCACTACCCTCTGGAGAGCCTTACGGTTGTGGGCGGAGCAGTTGCCGTACCAGGCGGTGATACAGCCCGACAGGATGCTCTCGATTGTGCATCTGTGAGTGCTTTTGGTGACAAGCCAAATTTCTTCAGCCTCCTGAGGTTGAAGAGGCGCTGCTGCGCCTTCACGATGCTGTCTGTGTGGGTGGACCAATTCAGTTTGTCTGTGATGTGTGTGTGAGGAACTTAAAACTTACCACCCTCTCCACTACTGTTCCATCGATGTGGATAGGGGTGTTCCCTCTGCTGTTTCCTGAAGTCCCAATCATCTCCATAGTTTTGTTGACGTTGAGTGTGAGGTTATTTTCCTGACACCACACTCCGAGGGCCCTCACCTCCTCCCTGTAGGCCGTCTCGTCGTTGTTGGTAATCAAGCCTACCACTGTTGTGTCGTCCGCAAACTTGAAATTGAGTTGGAGGCGTGCGTGGCCACGCAGTCATGAACAGGGAGTACAGGAGAGGGCTCAGAACACCCTTGTGGGGCCCCTCCATTACATAATACTTATATTATTATTATATTACTTAAATTAGTGACGCCCAGCACGTGAAGGGTACATTGCTGTGTTCAACCTGGACCTCAGAGACATGTGTCTGGGAGCCTGCCCTGCTCCCCGATCTCTGTTACGTGATATTTACATTAATATTAAAAGATATCTATGTTCTGACCTTGCAGCCCCAAGTACATCGCTGTGTTCAACCTGGCCTTCACAGACGTGTGTGAAAGCACGGCCCTGGTCCCAAAGCTGCTGGACATGTTTCTGTTCAGCAGACAGCTCATCTCCTACGACCAGTGTCTCACGAGCCTCTTCTTCGTCTTCCTCTTCATCACCATGCAGTCCTTCAACCTCACCATCCTGTCCTATGACAGACTGGTGGCCATCTGCTACCCGCTCAGGTCTCAGATAATATATCATATTATTAACTCAATTAAAACAACCTTCAGAAACCCTATTTAATTTGACCCTTCTGGGATAATTTATAAAAATGTTGAATTGAATAATTTGATTTGACAATTTATTAAAATGTATTTATTAAATGTATTATATATAAAAAATAAGATTTAACTTCTTTAAAAATCATATATAAGGATATAGTTACCTGACAGGGGAAACACCTTGATCACAAAGGAGGATTTCCAGGGTGAGGTTCGGCCAATGCACTCTGGTCGTGCTGACCCCTGCAAGTTCTCCAAATGTGGGAAACTCGACTGAATAATTATATATATGAAAAACATATAAAGACAAATCAATTAAAACATTGGCGATAATAACACGATAAAGTTGAACATCTTTTCCCCCCACAGAGATGCTATTAAATGACCAGAGGTGCTGTGTCATCAACTCTCAAAGTTCCATTGTAATGTTCTTTCCAGGTACCACATGATGATCACTCACAGGTCCATGCTCCAGCTGACGGGGGCCGCCTGGGCGTTTGCTGTGTTGATGGTGTTGATCTCTGTGTGTCTCATCACCCGGCTCTCTTTCTGTAGGTTAGTATGTATCGTGTTGTAGTGCACCGACTACACCGCAAAAGCTTAGCTTCTGTGAAGTATAGATTTATCTGTTAATTAAATCACGTCAAACTATTGGTTTAATTAATTCATTAAGGGCATTTCAAATTTTACTTTACAGTAAACCAATAACACAAAGGAGATAAACAAACAGAATGTTACGTTGTCGTTGTCATCTGTCAGGTTCTTGTAAAAGCTCAATGTTGTCATGAACTCAGTTCCTCTTGAATGCTAATTCAACAGTAACTAATTCTAACTTACTGACTAACTAATTAACTAACTAACTAACTAACTAACTCCAACAGATAAGGAGGTATAGCGTCTCTAAAAAGGTTTCTAAAAACCCTGGAATAGAAGACAATGGTATATAATGTATTGTATTGTAGCTCTCTGGTATATAATGTATTGTATTGTAGGTCTCTGGTGATCAACAGCTACTTCTGTGACCACGGTCCCCTGTTCCGTCTGGCGGTCCCCTGTTCTAACGTGGTCCCCAATCAGATGATGGCGTATCTCAACCCCTGTATGGTTCTCTATCTCCCAATGATCTTCATCATATCATCATACATCTGTATAACACACGCCCTGTTCACCATCACACTGCCCCAGGACAGGTGAGAAGTAATACTGATTGGAATAAGTAAGTCAAGTCAAGTCAGTAAGTAGACTTGTCCAAGCCAGAACGGCCCATATGCTGATTGGTGTGAGGCCTCAGAAATATGTTTTTAGTTATGGGCTTGTTACAGGAATGATAAATGCTGGGAAATATTGAGAATGCAATTCAACTGGATAAATTCTCTCTCTCTCTCTCTCTCTCTCTCTCTCTCTCTCTCTCTGTCTCTCTCTCTCTCTGTGTCTCTCTATCTCTCTCTCTCTCTCTCTCTCTGTCTCTCTCTCTCTCTCTCTCTCTGTCTTTCTCTCTCTCTCTCTCTCTCTCTGTCTCTCTCTGTCTCTCTCTCTCTCTCTCTCTCAGACTCAGAGCCATTAAGACATGTACCTCACACCTAATACTGGTGGCCATATTCTACCTGCCTGTTATTTTAACATACCTCCTCCAATCCCTCATACCAACCAACGCCCGGATCATCAACCTCTCCCTGACCTCGATACTGCCACCAATGCTCAATCCCATCGTATACGTTCTGAAGACGGAGGAGTTTAAGGTATCGGTCAAGAAGATGCTCAGAAGAGGGGCCCAAAGAGCTGTGACGCAGGTCAAACCAACATAAAGTTCTTGAATTATTTATCTTAAAAATCATATATTTCCAGTGCCTTCTGAAAGTATTCACACCTAACAGCCATTTTCAAGTCTTGGCATAGATTTTCAAGGCTATTTAAGTCAAAACTGTAACTAAGCCACTCAGGAACATTCAATGTCATTTTGATAAGCAATGCCAGTGTATATTTGAACTTGTGTTTTATGGATATTGTTGAAAGGTGAATTTGTCTCCCAGTGTCTGTTGGAAGTCAGACTGAAGACTACCTAACCCCCCTACACTCTAACCACTAGGCTACCTACCCCCCTACACTCTAACCACTAGGCTACCTAACCCCACTACACTCTAACCACTAGGCTACCTGCCACCCAGTGTATATTTGATCTTGTGTTTTATTGTCCAGCTGAAAGGTGAATTTGTCTCCCAGTGTTGGAAGTCAGACTGAAGCAGGGTCCTCTAGGATTTTACTTAGTTTTATGCCGCTTCATCTTTATCCTAAAAACTCTCTAGTCCTTGGCGATGACAAGCATACCCATAACGTGTTGCAGCCACCACCATGTTGGAAATAGGAAGAGTGTTGTGTTGGATTTGCCTCAACCATAATGCTTTGTATTTCTTTGTATTTGTATTTCTTTGCCACTTTTTTAGTAGTTTTACTTTAGTGCCTTATTGAAAACAGGATGCATGTTTGGGTATATTTGAATTCTGTACTTCCTTCTTTTCTCTCTGTCATTTAGGTTGTATTGTGGTGTAACTACACAGGTTTTTATCCATCCTCAGTTGTCTCCTATCACAGCTATTAAACTCTAACTGTTTTAAAGTCACCATTGGCCTCATGGTGAAATCCCTGAGCAGTTTCCTTCCTCTCCGGCAACTGAGTTAGGAAGAACAGCTGTATCTTTGTAGTGACTGGGTGTATTGATACACTGAGTTAGGAAGAACAGCTGTATCTTTGTAGTGACTGGGTGTATTGATACACTGAGTCAGGAAGGACGCCTGTATCTTTGTAGTGACTGGGTGTATTGATACACTGAGTTAGGAAGGACGCCTGTATCTTTGTAGTGACTGGGTGTATTGATACACCATCCAAAGTGTAATTGGATATATATGAATATTCAATGTCTGCTTTTTTTTTTGTTATTGATTTTACCCATCAACTAATAGGTGGCCTTTTTTTCTGCAAGGCATTGGAAAACCTCCCTGGTCTTAGTGGTTGAGTCTGTGTTTGAAATGCACTGCTCGACTAACGAACCTTACCATGTCGGTAGAGAGATTTGGTATTACTGTATCTCCACGTTGAAAGTTCAAATTGGGCTATTTATCCAAAAGTGAAAATGCTGCCCCCTACACCTTAAGAAGTTAAGCACATTTTCCCTCCTGAACGTATTTGGACTTGCCATTATAAAGGAGTTGAATACTTATTTAACTCAAGACATTTCAGCTTTTAATTTTGAATTCATTTGTAAACATTTCTAAAAACATAATTCCACGTTGACATTATGGGGTATTGTGTGGAGGCCAGTGACCCAAACCTCTGAATTGGAATCCATTTGAAATTCAGGCTGTAACACAACAACCTGTGTGGTAATTCAAGAGGTGTGAATACATTCTGAAGGCTCTGTATATTATGTCTATAAGCCTTTATAGCCATTCAATAAATAACATATATCAGTGTGATATCACGGTTTAATGTATTTAATGTATATGTCTGTCTCATTGTCTGACGGTTCCCTGCTATGATTGGATAGAGCGCAATCAGCGCAGCTGTTTCTCCGAGCATGACAATTCTCCCTAGGCATTATAAACCCAACCCTCATGTAAAATCGCCACGACCTCAGTTAAACAAATCTTTAAAATCTCTGTTTTGGAATATACTGGCAATATACTGGAAATTTCAATAAAAAATTATCCTACTTAAAAGTTTTTTAGTCAATTTTGGCACTGGAATTATATATTTTTTTGGGGGGGGTTCACTTTCCCTTTTTAAACTTTTACAGAAAATGTCATAGTTAAAAAGCATAAAACCTACTACATTTATTTATAATCAGCATTTGTTAAAAAAAACGACTTTTCCAGTAACCTGACCTAGACCCCAAAGAGCAGAAACATGAACACTGTAACAATTCCCTAACCTATAGAGATACCAGGCTCAGAATGGAGGCCCAGGGTTGTTGTTTGGGTGTTTATCATACTACAATGACATTAAACATATTCTTTATGTCCGTACAGCCATATGCTACTAATAAACGACTCTATTAGCAATTGGGGTTGGCAGGTAGCCTAGTGGTTAGAGCATTGGGCCTGAAAGGTTGCCGGATCGAATCCCTGAGCTGACAAGGTAAAAATCTGAGGTTCTGCCTCTAAACAAGGCGGTTTACCCCACTGTTCCCCGGTAGGCCGTCATTGTAAATAAGAATTTGTTCTTAACTGACTTGCCTAGTTAAATAAAATACAATGGGGAGAACAAGTATTTGATACACTGCTGATTTTTCAGGTTTTCCTACTTACAAAGCATGTGGAGGTCTGTAATTTTTATCATAGGTACACTTCAACTGTGAGAGACGGAATCTAAAACAACAATCCAGACAATCACATTGTATGATTTTTGAGTAATACATTTGCATTTTATTGCATGACATAAGTATTTGATCACCTACCAACCAGTAAGAATTCCGGCTCTCACAGACCTGTTAGTTTAAGAAGCCCTCCTGTTCTCCACTCATTACCTGTAGAGTGTTGGAGGCTATTTTGTAAATGACATCGCCGAAGTCCGGGATTGGTAGGATGGTCAGTTTTACAAGGGTATGTTTGGCAGCATGAGTGAAGGATGCTTTGTTGCGAAATAGGACGCCAATTCTAGATTTAACTTTGGATTGGAGATGTTTGATGTGGGTCTGGAAGGAGAGTTTACAGTCTAACCAGACACCTAGGTATTTGTAGTTGTCCACGTATAAGTCAGAGCCGTCCAGAGTAGTGATGTTGGACAGGCGGGTAGGTATTTAAGAACAATTGGAGGACATGGAAGGAGAGTTGTATGGCATTGAAGCTTGCCTAGAGGGTTGTTAACACAGTGTCCAAAGAAGGGCCAGAAGTATACAGAATGGTGTCATCTGCGTAGAGGTGGATCAGAGACTCACCAGCAGTAAGAGTGACATCATTGATGTATACAGAGAAGAGAGTCGGTCCAAGAATTGAACCCCTAATCCAAGATGGCGTAGCAGTCAGACGTCGTGTCGTGTCCCTTGTATATATTGTTTGTTTTTTTAACATATTTTTCTTCGCATATCTTTTAAAACATTTTGCTAAACCTCAACTTGTAAATACTCTCCTGCAACCCGCCTCACCTCCTCACCCAAATGTAGCTATCTTCTTCTAAAGTATTTATATCTACTTTGGATCCGGAACCCCTCAACTGAAGCTAGCCAGCTAGCTACCAGCTATCAGTAAGCAAAACATTCCTAGCGGTCTTCAGCTAACCGGTCATCAGCTAACCTTTAGCTCGGAAAGCTCTCGCCAGTTCAAACAACGCGACTCTAACCAGAGCATAACGGACCTATTATTTTTTATCCCCGGATTCCCACCGGATTCCCACCGCAAACGGAACATTTTCAGCTGGATCTTCACAACTAGCTATCTAGCTAACGGATGATTACTCCTGGCTAGCGTTTCCACCCACTTAGCTTGAAGCTAGCCCGGCCAGAGCTCCTGTGCTACCACCAAAGCATACTCCTGGGCTACAATATCCGGACCCACGACCGGTCTATCGATGTCACCGCATGAAGAGGAATAAACAGACTCACCCCATCGCGACGTCCCCCAAAGGCTAACTTTCTAGCCCTTGCTATCTCCTTGCTTGCTAATTCGGCCTGCTAACTGCTACCTTGTTTAGCCCCGGTCCGCTAACTGCTACCTTGTTTAGCCCCGGTCCGCTAACTGCTACCTTGTTTAGCCCCGGCCTACTAACTGTTAGCTTGTTAGCACAGGCCTGCTAACCGTCTGAATCTCCGCGTCCCAAACACTCACTGGACCCCATATTTACTTTCTATCTCTTTTTGATTTTTATTTTGTTTATACCTTCCGGTAACCTGCCTCACCCAATGTGATACGGAATCGATATTATTTCAGAAGCTAACCAGCTAACTAGGTACAAGCTATTTAGTCATTGTTAGCCACTGCTAGCGGCTTTTACCTTTTGCACAGCCAGACAGTTTAAAAAAAAAACTGGATAACACTCGCCAGTCCAGCTTCCCTGCCCCATCCACCGCTCCCCCCTGGACACTGATCACTTGGCTACATAGCTGATGCATGCTGGACTGTCCATTAATCACGGTACTCCATTCTGCTTGTTTATGTTTTATCTGTCGGCCCCAGCCACACTCAGGCTCTGTGTGTAGTTAATCCGACCCTCCCTGCCTAGTCAACGCCATTTTACCTGCTGTTGTTGTGCTAGCTGATTAGCTGTTGTTGTCTCACCTACTGTTTTAGCTAGCTCTCCCGATTCAACACCTGTGATTACTGTATGCCTCGCTGTATGCCTCTCTCAAATGTCAATATGCCTTGTATACTGTTGTTCAGGTTAGTTATCATTGTTTTAGTTTACAATGGATCCCCTAGTTCCACTCTTCATACCCCTGATACCTCCTTTGTCCCACCTCCCACACATGCGGTGACCTCACCCATTACAACCAGCATGTCCAGAGATACAACCTCTCTCATCATCACCCAGTGCCTGGGCTTACCTCCGCTGTACCCGCACCCCACCATACCCCTGTCTGCGCATTATGCCCTGAATATATTCTACCATGCCCAGAAATCTGCTCCTTTTATTCTCTGTCCCCAACGCTCTAGGCGACCATTTTTGATAGCCTTTAGCTGCACCCTCATACTACTCCTCCTCGGTTCCGCGGGTGATGTGGATGTAAACCCAGGCCCTGCATGTCCCCAGGCACCCTCATTTGTTGACTTCTGTGATCGAAAAAGCCTTGGTTTCATGCATGTCAACATTAGAAGCCTCCTCCCTAAGTTTGTTTTACTCACTGCTAACCCTGATGTCCTTGCCGTGTCTGAATCCTGGCTCAGGAAGGCCACCAAAAATTCTGAGATTTCCATACCCAACTATACCATCTTCCGTCAAGATAGAACTGCCAAAGGGGGAGGAGTTGCAGTCTACTGCAAAGATAGCCTGCAAAGTAATGTCATACTTTCCAGGTCCATACCCAAACAGTTCGAACTACTAATTTTGAAAATTACTCTCTCCAGAAATAAGTCTCTCACTGTTGCCGCCTGCTACCGACCCCCCTCAGCTCCCAGCTGTGCCCTGGACACCATTTGTGAATTGATCGCCCCCCATCTAGCTTCAGAGTTTGTTCTGTTAGGTGACCTAAACTGGGATATGCTTAACACCCTGGCAGTCCTACAATCTAAGCTAGATGCCCTCAATCTCACACAAATCATCAAGGAACCCACCAGGTACAACCCTAACTCTGTAAGCAAGGGCACCGTCATAGACGTCATCCTGACCAACTGGCCCTCCAAATACACCTCCGCTGTCTTCAACCAGGATCTCAGCGATCACTGCCTCATTGCCTGTATCCGCTACAGAGCCGCAGTCAAACGACCACCCCTCATCACTGTCAAACGCTCCCTAAAACACTTCTGTGAGCAGGCCTTTCTAATCGACCTGGCCCGGGTATCCTGGAAGGACATTGACCTCATCCCGTCAGTAGAGGATGCCTGTTTTTTTTAAATGCCTTCCTAACCATCTTAAAATAAGCATGCCCCATTCAAGAAATGTAGAACCAGGAACAGATATAGCCCTTGGTTCTCCCCAGACCTGACTGCCCTTAACCAACACAAAAACATCCTATGGCGTTCTGCATTAGCATCGAACAGCCCCCGTGATATGCAGCTGTTCAAGCTAGAAACCATTATACACAGGCATTTTGAAAAGCCAAGGCTAGCTTTTTCAAGCAGAAATTTGCACTGAAGATAGGAAACACTGTCACCACCGATAAATCCACTATAATTGAGAATTTCAATAAGCATTTTTCTACAGCTGGCTATGCTTCCACCTGGCTACTCCTACCCCGGTCAACAGCACTGCACCCCCCACAGCAACTCGCCCAAGCCTTCCCCATTTCTCCTTCTCCCAAATCCAGTCAGCTGATGTTCTGAAAGAGCTGAAAAATCTGGACCCCTACAAATCAGCCGGGCTAGACAATCTGAACCCTCTCTTTCTAAAATTATCTGCCAACATTGTTGCAACCCCTATTACTAGCCTGTTCAACCTCTGTTTCGTGTCGTCTGAGATTCCCAAAGATTGGAAAGCAGCTGTGGTTATCCCCCTCTTCAAAGGGGGGGACACTCTTGACCCAAACTGCTACAGACCTATATCTATCCTAACATGCCTTTCTAAGTTCTTCGAAAGCCAAGTCAACAAACAGATTACCGACCATTTCGAATCTCACCATACCCTCTCTGCTATGCAATCTGGTTTTAGAGCTGGTCATGGGTGCACCTCAGCCACTCTCAAGGTCCTAAACAATATCTTAACCGCCATTGATAAGAAACATTACTGTGCAGCCGTATTCATTGATCTGGCCAAGGCTTTCGACTCTGTCAATCACCACATCCTCATCGGCAGAATCGACAACCTTGGTTTCTCAAATGATTGCCTTGCCTGGTTCACCAACTACTTCTCTGATAGAGTTCAGTGTGTCAAATCGGAGGGTCTGTTGTCCGGACCTCTGGCACTCTCTATGGGGTTTTTAAATGTATTTTTATTTTTATTTTTCACCTTTATTTAACCAGGTAGGCTAGTTGAGAACACCTTTATTTAACCAGGTAGGCTAGTTGAGAACACCTTTATTTAACCAGGTAGGCTAGTTGAGAACACCTTTATTTAACCAGGTAGGCTAGTTGAGAACACCTTTATTTAACCAGGTAGGCTAGTAGAGAACACCTTTATTTAACCAGGTAGGCTAGTTGAGAACACCTTTATTTAACCAGGTAGGCTAGTAGAGAACACCTTTATTTAACCAGGTAGGCTAGTTGAGAACACCTTTATTTAACCAGGTAGGCTAGTAGAGAACACCTTTATTTAACCAGGTAGGCTAGTTGAGAACACCTTTATTTAACCAGGTAGGCTAGTTGAGAACACCTTTATTTAACCAGGTAGGCTAGTAGAGAACACCTTTATTTAACCAGGTAGGCTAGTTGAGAACACCTTTATTTAACCAGGTAGGCTAGTTGAGAACACCTTTATTTAACCAGGTAGGCTAGTTGAGAACACCTTTATTTAACCAGGTAGGCTAGTTGAGAACACCTTTATTTAACCAGGTAGGCTAGTAGAGAACACCTTTATTTAACCAGGTAGGCTAGTTGAGAACACCTTTATTTAACCAGGTAGGCTAGTTGAGAACACCTTTATTTAACCAGGTAGGCTAGTTGAGAACACCTTTTATTTAACCAGGTAGGCTAGTTGAGAACACCTTTATTTAACCAGGTAGGCTAGTTGAGAACACCTTTATTTAACCAGGTAGGCTAGTTGAGAACACCTTTATTTAACCAGGTAGGCTAGTTGAGAACACCTTTATTTAACCAGGTAGGCTAGTTGAGAACACCTTTTATTTAAC
The DNA here is from genome assembly GCF_034236695.1 of Oncorhynchus nerka. Lineage (NCBI taxonomy): Eukaryota > Metazoa > Chordata > Actinopteri > Salmoniformes > Salmonidae > Oncorhynchus > Oncorhynchus nerka. The sequence goes on along the minus strand of NC_088405.1, from coordinate 98,620,376 downwards.
CAGGTAGGCTAGTTGAGAACACCTTTATTTAACCAGGTAGGCTAGTTGAGAACACCTTTATTTAACCAGGTAGGCTAGTTGAGAACACCTTTATTTAACCAGGTAGGCTAGTTGAGAACACCTTTATTTAACCAGGTAGGCTAGTTGAGAACACCTTTATTTAACCAGGTAGGCTAGTTGAGAACACCTTTATTTAACCAGGTAGGCTAGTTGAGAAAACCTTTATTTAACCAGGTAGGCTAGTTGAGAACACCTTTATTTAACCAGGTAGGCTAGTTGAGAACACCTTTATTTAACCAGGTAGGCTAGTTGAGAACACCTTTATTTAACCAGGTAGGCTAGTTGAGAACACCTTTATTTAACCAGGTAGGCTAGTTGAGAACACCTTTATTTAACCAGGTTGGCCAGTTGAGAACACCTTTATTTAACCAGGTAGGCTAGTTGAGAACACCTTTATTTAACCAGGTAGGCTAGTTGAGAACACCTTTATTTAACCAGGTAGGCTAGTTGAGAACACCTTTATTTAACCAGGTAGGCTAGTAGAGAACACCTTTATTTAACCAGGTAGGCTAGTTGAGAACACCTTTATTTAACCAGGTAGGCTAGTTGAGAACACCTTTATTTAACCAGGTAGGATAGTTGAGAACACCTTTATTTAACCAGGTAGGATAGTTGAGAACACCTTTATTTAACCAGGTAGGCTAGTTGAGAACACCTTTATTTAACCAGGTAGGCTAGTTGAGAACACCTTTATTTAACCAGGTAGGCTAGTTGAGAACACCTTTATTTAACCAGGTAGGCTAGTTGAGAACACCTTTATTTAACCAGGTAGGCTAGTTGAGAACACCTTTATTTAACCAGGTAGGCTAGTTGAGAACACCTTTATTTAACCAGGTAGGCTAGTTGAGAACACCTTTATTTAACCAGGTAGGCTAGTTGAGAACACCTTTATTTAACCAGGTAGGCTAGTTGAGAACACCTTTATTTAACCAGGTAGGCTAGTTGAGAACACCTTTATTTAACCAGGTAGGCTAGTTGAGAACACCTTTATTTAACCAGGTAGGCTAGTTGAGAACACCTTTATTTAACCAGGTAGGCTAGTTGAGAACACCTTTATTTAACCAGGTAGGCCAGTTGAGAACACCTTTATTTAACCAGGTAGGCTAGTTGAGAACACCTTTATTTAACCAGGTAGGCTAGTTGAGAACACCTTTATTTAACCAGGTAGGCTAGTTGAGAACACCTTTATTTAACCAGGTAGGCTAGTTGAGAACACCTTTATTTAACCAGGTAGGCTAGTTGAGAACACCTTTATTTAACCAGGTAGGCTAGTTGAGAACACCTTTATTTAACCAGGTAGGCTAGTAGAGAACACCTTTATTTAACCAGGTAGGCCAGTTGAGAACACCTTTATTTAACCAGGTAGGCTAGTTGAGAACACCTTTATTTAACCAGGTAGGCTAGTTGAGAACACCTTTATTTAACCAGGTAGGCTAGTTGAGAACACCTTTATTTAACCAGGTAGGCTAGTTGAGAACACCTTTATTTAACCAGGTAGGCTAGTTGAGAACAAGTTCTCATTTGCAACTGCGACCTGGCCAAGATAAAGCATAGCAGTGTGAACAAACAACAACACAGAGTTACACATGGAGTAAACAGTTAACAAGTCAATAACACAGAAACATAACATGAACTGAGATAAGGCGGAGCTTTACCTAGCATGGACTTGTAGATGACCTGGAGCCAGTGGGTCTGGCGACTAATATGTAGCGAGGGCCAGCCGACTAGAGCATACAAGTTGCAGTGGTGGGTGGTATAAGGTGCTTTAGTGACAAAACGGATGGCACTGTGATAAACTGCATCCAGTTTGCTGAGTAGAGTGTTGGAAGCAATTTTGTAGATGACATCGCCGAAGTCGAGGATCGGTAGGATAGTCAGTTTTACTAGGGTAAGTTAGTCAGTTCACATTTGGTGTCCAGCTGGGGGCAGAGGGTGGTCTATAGCAGGCGGCAACGGTGAGAGACTTGTTTTTAGAGAGGTGGATTTTTTAAAGTAGAAGTTCAAATTGTTTGGGTACAGACCTGGATAGTAGGACAGAACTCTGCAAGCTATCTTTGCAGTAGATTGCAACACCGCCCCCTTTGGCAGTTCTATCGTGTCTGAAAATGTTGTAGTTAGGGATGATAATTTCAGAATTTTTGGTGGTCTTCCTTAACCAGGATTCATACACAGCTAGAACATCTGGGTTGGCAGAGTGTGCTAAAGCAGTGAATAGAACAAACTTAGGGAGGAGGCTTCTAATGTTAACATGCATAAAACCAAGGCTATTACGGTTACAGAAGTCATCAAAAGAGAGCGCCTGGGGAATGCTACTACAGATGTAGGATTCTAATTTGAGCTAGTCCCCTACAGCAGGAAAATCATTTTGTGGATTATAATATAACTAATGGATTTTTTTGGGATGCAGTTGATACATTTCTCTTCAGGGAAGTACGAAATATGAATTTGAAAATATCAAACTTCAGAAGCCTTTTTTTAACCTCAAAAACACTACAAGTTTTACATTTCCTGAGTTGCAGGAAAGTTCTCCAGGGTGATCAAATGAAGATCCTACATCTGGACATGGACAGCTGAATGTTAATCCACACCTCCATGATCACCATGGAGATCCTAGTATTAGATTCTATAGTTATACATTATTATTCGTGTCATTCAGTGTTTCAGTGTTTCCCACATTTAGGTTGTTGTCATCTAATCAAAGGCTTGATGATGAGTCGATTAGCTGAATCAGGTGTGTTGGTGCAGTAACTAAAATGTGAATCCCTTTGGGTTCCCAGGACCAGGATTGGGAACCAGTGATGTAACTCTATGTGTTGTACTAATAACCAGCAGGTAATGATGATACAGTATATAAGCCTGTTGTCTCTGCCCAGGTACTCACACTAGACCTGGGCTGTCAGGTCCACCATATCACCTGAGGAGGTGGGTTCAACTTTCCATTTACATGATAAACAGTGGCTTTAGTAGTTGATGGAGGTGTTAACATTCTGGTATTTAGTTTGATGTCTGATGTTGGGGAGAATTTCTTCTAGTAATAAATATATAAAATATATAAAATGAATTTTATGTGTTTTACGCTTCTCCCACTTCTTTATCTTGAAAATGAATAATTAGTTAGGTTCCATTTATTTTACTATTTGAATAATGACTGGTTGACGATGATGATGCTACTGTCTTCCTCGGTGTTGTCAGTTGTGTCAGCAGCATCACAGTATGAAGAGGACTTTGTTGGCTTGTTGATTCAAGATCTTGCTGGCTGAAGCTTACTCTATCAGAAGTTTTATGCTACATTATGTAAAAGAAAAAATGCCTTAAAATAAATTAGCGTTATTAATTTACTTGTCTTTTGTAGTCGTAACTTGTTTAGTTGTTGTATTCTTAATTTACACTCGTTCATCTCTCCCTGGATCTTGATATAGGGAGTTATTTTACTACGACACCATTTGCACATTCTTCTTTCATTGTTCTCTCTGCATGTTCCTGCAAACAGACCTTTCATTGTTTTCTCTGCATGTTCCTGCAAACAGACCTTTCATTGTTCTCTCTGCATGTTCCTGCAAACAGACCTTTCATTGTTCTCTCTGCATGTTCCTGCAAACAGACCTTTCATTGTTCTCTCTGCATGTTCCTGCAAACAGACATTTCATTGTTCTCTCTGCATGTTCCTGCAAACAGACCTTTCATTGTTCTCTCTGCATGTTCCTGCAAACAGACCTTTCATTGTTTTCTCTACATGTTCTCTCTGCATGTTCCTGCAAACAGACCTTTCATTGTTCTCTCTGCATGTTCCTGCAAACAGACCTTTCATTGTTCTCTCTGCATGTTCCTGCAAACAGACCTTTCATTGTTTTCTCTACATGTTTTCTCTGCATGTTCCTGCAAACAGACCTTTCATTGTTCTCTCTGCATGTTCCTGCAAACAGACCTTTCATTGTTTTCTCTGCATGTTCCTGCAAACAGACCTTTCATTGTTCTCTCTGCATGTTCCTGCAAACAGACCTTTCATTGTTCTCTCTGCATGTTCCTGCAAACAGACCTTTCATTGTTCTCTCTGCATGTTCCTGCAAACAGACCTTTCATTGTTCTCTCTGCATGTTCCTGCAAACAGACCTTTCATTGTTTTCTCTACATGTTCTCTCTGCATGTTCCTGCAAACAGACCTTTCATTGTTCTCTCTGCATGTTCCTGCAAACAGCCCAAGTTAAGACAGCAGACCAGGACCGTTCATCCTGATTCCTGCAGCATGGCTCACAAGCAGTCAGTCCTTGTCTCTTCCAATGCCACATTCGTCCGTCCGTCATATTTCTACATTAATGGTTTTGAGAACATCCCTCACATCAAATACTACTATGTGTTCCTGGGTCTGGTCTACGCCGTGACAGTCCTGGCTAACTCCTTCATCATGACAGTTATCTACCTGGCCAGGAACCTCCACACGGCCAAGTATGTTGTTAGCTCCAACACAAGGTTTGGTCAAGAGTATTCTAATATCACATACATCTTTGCATTTGATTTTATAAACAAAGGGACCAGTGATTCTATCTTGGCAACATCTTAGCAATCTGTTTACATTCGAAAGCCTGAGCATCGCACAAGAATTGGACATTTTCCTAACCACCCCTCCCCCCCATCTTTAACCTAGGTACGTCGTAGTCTTCAACCTGGCTGTGACAGACCTGTGTGGGAGCACGGCTCTCATCCCTAAGCTCATAGAGACTTTTCTGTTTGAGAAGCAGTACATCTCCTACGAGGCCTGTCTCAGCAGCATGTTCTTTGTCTATGTCTTCATGACCATGCAGTCTCTCTCTCTCCTCACCCTGGCCTATGACAGGTTCGTTGCCATCGTCTTTCCTCTCAGGTAAGCATAAATGTTTCAAAAGACAAAGCTTTCTTCATTTTTTAAATTCGTATTTTTATCATTGGCGCTAGCGATGACAGGGTTGTGAGTTCGATTCCCCACTGGGGCCACCCATCACTGTTGTAAGTTGCTTCGGATACAAGCTTCTACCAAATGACATATATTATTTAATTTTTCTTCTCTCAGGTACCATGTTATTGTGACCAGAACGGCCATGTTGGTGATCCTAGTAGTACTGTGGCTGTTCACACTGGCTTTGATATCCTTCACTGTTAGCCTCATAACTCGCCTCTCCTTCTGTGGCTCTCTGGCGATAAAGAGCTTCTTCTGCGACCACGGCCCAACCTATACACTGTCCTGCAACAACAACTCTCTCAACAACATCATGGCTTGGGTCTGTTTCCTGGTGGTAATGTGTGTCCCCATCGTACTGATAGTCCTCACGTATTTCTGCATTGCCATCGCGTTGATCAGGATTGCCACGGGGGAGGAGAGGGGTAAAGCCATGAGAACATGCACCTCTCACCTAATTCTGGTGGCCATCTTCTATCTGCCCATGGTGGGTAATAACATAGCTGCAGTAGTCAGCTACATACATCCTAATGCCAGGATCATCAACAACTCATTGACCCAGACCTTGCCTTCTATGTTGAACCCCATCATATACTCACTGAGGACAGAGGAGGTCATGGACGCCATCAGAAAACTATACAAACGGAGCACAATAAGAAGTTGACCTGTCACAATAAAAAAAATACAAATGAATAAATCACTTAAGTGTGTAAATAGTTTCTAGTCTGAAAATATATCTCATTTAATTTACATCCCCCCCCTCCTTTCAATCCTAGTCTCATTTTACTGTGGCTGCGATTGATGAGTTTCCTTCAATTTAGAGAGGAACATTGAGGTTATACTGCCACCCTGTGGTTAAAGTCTGTAACACGTGGTACTGTAAACAAAAGGAAAATAAAGGTTATACTGCCACCCGGTGGTTAAAGTCTGTAACATGTGGTACTGTAAACAAAAGGAAAATAAAGGTTATACTGCCACCCGGTGGTTAAAATCTGTAACATGTGGTACTGTAAACAAAAGGAAAATAAAGGTTATACTGCCACCCGGTGGTTAAAGTCTGTAACACGCGGTACTGTAAACAAAAGGCCCAGTGTTGAACTACAAGGTTGAATGTGATGGAAGTTTAAAAAAAAGTACAAATAAATAAAAATAAGACGAAGAAAACCAACGATGGGGACATATACTTTTTTTTTAATGTCAAAATGAATACAAGCACATTAAAATGTGCCTCTTAACTCTGCCACTACAGAAACTGATCTCTCTCTCTAGGGCAAGAACACACCCATCCACCCTTTAACCAATGATAAGCTGTGAATGTTGTAGCTTTTCAACACATACACACACACAGCCCTAAACCACATGATTGATTTAGAGAAGAGAATCGTCAGTTATTAATCTTGACGCATCAGGAAAGCCCAGAGGGAAAACAGTCTGAGAAAAGGTTCTGCTGTCATACCAAATACTGTGACAAACAGTCTGTGCTCTAAGCAGTGTGACGGTGTTTTAACGTTCTCTTTTCCCACAACTTGATGAGTTGAGACCTACAGCTTTATGTGTGATCTTATGAACCACCAGTCAGCACGGACCCAGTCAGCACCCAGTCAGCACGGGACCCAGTCAGCACGGATCCAGTCTTGGGCTGTAGCCCAAAAAATCTCAGTTGCGATCCACCATTTGTTTTAGACACGTTAACCAATTATAATGTCAGCGGCGAAACTAAAACGTTGATATCTCAGTTATCAGTCCAGATAAGAAAACACCCAAACCACCCGATGCTCTTCTAGGCCGACTCTGTAGACGACCTCTGCTTCCTCAGCTGTTCCTTCCGGGCCTTCTGGAAGGTCATCATACATTCTTTAAAGGTCTGGACCTGAGTCTGACACTTCCTCCAGTCCTGGTGCTCGGCCATACACTCCTGTACGGCGTAGTGCAGCTCCCCACATCCTGTCCTGCTGATCATCTGGTCCACTGGGTCCTCCTCATCCTGGTCCTCGCTGGGGCGATGACTCCGGTCGTGGGGTGAAGGGGAGGCCATTGCCTAAGGCAGTTCTGTCTGGGAGGGTGTAGGGGATAGAGCATAGAGGGGTTAATGGGATTAGAGACAGAGGCTGTCTTGAAAGAGATCAGGGGTGTATTTACTAGGAACCAAAGTCAAATTGTATTTGTCACATACACGTGTTTAGCAGATGGAACAAACAGGGGGTGGACCTAACTGAATTTGGGCAATAGACTCATTACTGTGCAACGGAAACACACCAGCACATCATGACAGATCTCGCGCAAAAAAAAATACTTCAATATTACCAAAACAATATATAATCAAAAACAATATCACGATAATTAACAATCGCCCCCCCCAGCTTCACTGGTAAACAAGCGCTGTAACATGGTGTGTGGGGGAACACTAACCCTGTGCCTGTAAAGGTGTGTAGTAATTGATTTGTAATTATTTCTCACTGATATGTTTCTAAACCAAGAAGATAAAAAAAAGTCTGCGTCTGGTCTATATTCCCCTCTTTTGGATACGCATTTCGTAGATAAAATACTCAAAAGTCGTGTCTTTCGTATTTTGGAGAAACGACGACTGTTTACACAAACGGAGAAAAGTTCCGTCATCACACGAGTCACATCTATACTTCGGTGAGTAACGAAAGTATATTGAAGCAAATCACTAAACAAAATCGGAAAGCTAACGCAAAGATCACAAGCAACAGCCAATATTAGCCTGAAGTTAAACATTCAGACATAATATATAATATATAATCATAATCGTTGTCTCTCTTGAAAGCAGTACCTGGAATGTTTTTCCTAGAGTTGAATACATTCACATTACCCCCGTGAATTTCATAACATGGGGGACGTATGTAAAGAACGGACAGGAAAGGGTTACATTTAAATGTGCACGGCCTACTTAGGACGAGCATCATTTCTGTTCCGCGTAGAAGACCTACACCTACCTACTGCTCACGAGACCTACACTGTGTCTCGTTTGTGGAAATAAATGAATTAACTTTGTAAAATATAAATTATATATTTTATTTCTGTGTGGATAAAAAACATGCAATTGTCATATTCTGAGGTATTTTTTCAAACAAAGTGTGAAATATAGGCCTATAAGCACTTGAGGGCAGTGAAGTGCAATCTAATGTGATTCTCAACTAATATCCATAAACACAAGGTAAAGCAAAGTAGGCTCAATAAGAATGTTCCAGTCCCTGTACTCAGAAACACTAGTTTAAAAACACAATGTTTTTACATGAAAAAACTAAATAAATGTGTTATTTAAAAAATATAGTATTGTCTGCCAGGAAGAACTGACAATAATATTAGCTCTATTCGGCAGGTAGACTAGTGGTTAGAGTGTAGAGGGGTTAGATAGCCTAGTGGTTAGAGTGTAGAGGGGTTAGGTAGCCTAGTGGTTAGAGTGTAGAGGGGTTAGGTAGCCTAGTGGTTAGAGTGTAGAGGGGTTAGGTAGCCTAGTGGTTAGAGTGTAGGGGGGTTAGGTAGCCTAGTGGTTAGAGTGTAGAGGGGTTAGGTAGCCTAGTGGTTAGAGTGTAGGGGTTAGGTAGCCTAGTGGTTAGAGTGTAGGGGTTAGGTAGCCTAGTGGTTAGAGTGTAGAGGGGTTAGATAGCCCAGTGGTTAGAGTGTAGGGGGTTAGGTAGCCTAGTGGTTAGAGTGTAGGGGGTTAGGTAGCCTAGTGGTTAGAGTGTAGGGGTGGCAGGTAGTCTAGTGGTTAGAGTGTAGGGGGTTAGATAGCCTAGTGGTTAGAGTGTAGAGGGGTTAGGTAGCCTAGTGGTTAGAGTGTAGAGGGGCAGGCAGTCTAGTGGTTAGAGTGTAGGGGGGCAGGTAGACCTAGTGGTTAGAGTGTAGAGGGGTTAGATAGCCTAGTGGTTAGAGTGTAGAGGGGTTAGGTAGCCTAGTGGTTAGAGTGTAGAGGGGGCAGGCAGTCTAGTGGTTAGAGTGTAGGGGGCAGGTACCTAGTGGTTAGAGTGTAGGGGGCAGGTAGACTAGTGGTTAGAGTGTAGAGGGGGCAGGTACCTAGTGGTTAGAGTGTAGGGGCCTAGACTGTAGTGGTTAGAGTGTAGGGGGCGCAGGGTAGACTAGTGGTTAGAGTGTAGTGGTTAGGGTAGGGGGGCAGGTAGCCTAGTGGTTAGAGTGTAGGGGTGGCAGGTAGTCTAGTGGTTAGAGTGTAGGGGCGGGTTAGGGTAGCCTGGTGGTTGGTGGTTAGAGTGTAGGGGGTGGCAGGGTAGCCTAGTGGTTAGAGTGTAGGGCGGCAGGGTAGCCTGGTGGTTAGAGTGTAGAGGGGTTAGGTAGCCTAGTGGTTAGAGTGTTAGAGGGGTTAGGTAGCCTAGTGGTTAGAGTGTAGAGGGGTTAGGTAGCCTAGTGGTTAGAGTGTAGGGGGTTAGGTAGCCTAGTGGTTAGAGTGTAGAGGGGCAGGTAGCCTAGTGGTTAGAGTGTAGAGGGGTTAGATAGCCCAGTGGTTAGAGTGTTAGGGGGTTAGGTAGCCTAGTGGTTAGAGTGTAGGGGGTTAGGTAGCCTAGTGGTTAGAGTGTAGGGGTGGCAGGTAGTCTAGTGGTTAGAGTGTAGGGGGTTAGATAGCCTAGTGGTTAGAGTGTAGAGGGGTTAGGTAGCCTAGTGGTTAGAGTGTAGAGGGGGCAGGCAGTCTAGTGGTTAGAGTGTAGGGGGGGCAGGTAGACTAGTGGTTAGAGTGTAGAGGGGTTAGATAGCCTAGTGGTTAGAGTGTAGAGGGGTTAGGTAGCCTAGTGGTTAGAGTGTAGAGGGGGCAGGCAGTCTAGTGGTTAGAGTGTAGGGGGGCAGGTACCCTAGTGGTTAGAGTGTAGGGGGCAGGTAGACTAGTGGTTAGAGTGTAGAGGGGGCAGGTACCTAGTAGTTAGAGTGTAGGGGGCGCCAGGTAGACTAGTGGTTAGAGTGTAGGGGCGGCAGGGTAGACTAGTGGTTAGAGTGTAGGGGGCAGGTAGCCTAGTGGTTAGAGTGTAGGGGTGGCAGGTAGTCTAGTGGTTAGAGTGTAGGGGCGGCAGGGTAGCCTGGTGGTTAGAGTGTAGGGGTGGCAGGGTAGCCTAGTGGTTAGAGTGTAGGGGCGGCAGGGTAGCCTGGTGGTTAGAGTGTAGGGGGGGCAGGTAGCCTAGTGGTTAGAGTGTAGGGGCGGCAGGGTAGCCTGGTGGTTAGAGTGTAGGGGGGGCAGGTAGCCTAGTGGTTAGAGTGTAGAGGGGTTAGATAGCCTAGTGGTTAGAGTGTAGAGGGGTTAGATAGCCTAGTGGTTAGAGTGTAGAGGGGTTAGGTAGTCTAGTGGTTAGAGTGTAGGGGGGTTAGGTAGCCTAGTGGTTAGAGTGTAGAGGGGTTAGGTAGTCTAGTGGTTAGAGTGTAGGGGTTAGGTAGACTAGTGGTTAGAGTGTAGGGGTTAGGTAGACTAGTGGTTAGAGTGTAGAGGGGCAGGTAGCCTAGTGGTTAGAGTGTAGGGGTTAGGTAGCCTAGTGGTTAGAGTGTAGGGGTTAGGTAGCCTAGTGATTAGAGTGTAGGGGGTTAGGTAGCCTAGTGGTTAGAATGTAGGTGGGTTAGGTAGCCTAGTGGTTAGAGTGTAGAGGGGTTAGGTAGCCTAGTGGTTAGAGTGTAGAGGGGTTAGGTAGCCTAGTGGTTAGAGTGTAGGGGGTTAGGTAGCCTAGTGGTTAGAGTGTAGAGGGGGTGTAGGGGTTAGGTAGCCTAGTGGTTAGAGTGTAGAGGGGTTAGGTAGCCTAGTGGTTAGAGTGTAGAGGGGTTAGGTAGCCTAGTGGTTAGAGTGTAGAGGGGTTAGGTAGCCTAGTGGTTAGAGTGTAGGGGGTTAGGTAGCCTAGTGGTTAGAGTGTAGAGGGGGCAGGTAGCCTAGTGGTTAGAGTGTGGTTAGAGGGGGGGGTTAGATAGCCCAGTGGTTAGAGTGTAGGGGGTTAGGTAGCCTAGTGGTTAGAGTGTAGGGGGTTAGGTAGCCTAGTGGTTAGAGTGTAGGGGTGGCAGGTAGTCTAGTGGTTAGAGTGTAGGGGGTTAGATAGCCTAGTGGTTAGAGTGTAGAGGGGTTAGGTAGCCTAGTGGTTAGAGTGTAGAGGGGGCAGGCAGTCTAGTGGTTAGAGTGTAGGGGGGGCAGGTAGACTAGTGGTTAGAGTGTAGAGGGGTTAGATAGCCTAGTGGTTAGAGTGTAGAGGGGTTAGGTAGCCTAGTGGTTAGAGTGTAGAGGGGGCAGGCAGTCTAGTGGTTAGAGTGTAGGGGGGGCAGGTACCCTAGTGGTTAGAGTGTAGGGGGGGCAGGTAGACTAGTGGTTAGAGTGTAGAGGGGGCAGGTACCCTAGTGGTTAGAGTGTAGGGGCGCCAGGTAGACTAGTGGTTAGAGTGTAGGGGCGGCAGGGTAGACTAGTGGTTAGAGTGTAGGGGGGGCAGGTAGCCTAGTGGTTAGAGTGTAGGGGTGGCAGGTAGTCTAGTGGTTAGAGTGTAGGGGCGGCAGGGTAGCCTGGTGGTTAGAGTGTAGGGGTGGCAGGGTAGCCTAGTGGTTAGAGTGTAGGGGCGGCAGGGTAGCCTGGTGGTTAGAGTGTAGAGGGGTTAGGTAGCCTAGTGGTTAGAGTGTAGAGGGGTTAGGTAGCCTAGTGGTTAGAGTGTAGAGGGGTTAGGTAGCCTAGTGGTTAGAGTGTAGGGGGGTTAGGTAGCCTAGTGGTTAGAGTGTAGAGGGGGCAGGTAGCCTAGTGGTTAGAGTGTAGAGGGGTTAGATAGCCCAGTGGTTAGAGTGTAGGGGGGTTAGGTAGCCTAGTGGTTAGAGTGTAGGGGGGGTTAGGTAGCCTAGTGGTTAGAGTGTAGGGGTGGCAGGTAGTCTAGTGGTTAGAGTGTAGGGGGTTAGATAGCCTAGTGGTTAGAGTGTAGAGGGTTAGGTAGCCTAGTGGTTAGAGTGTAGAGGGGCAGGCAGTCTAGTGGTTAGAGTGTAGGGGGCAGGTAGACTAGTGGTTAGAGTGTAGAGGGGTTAGATAGCCTAGTGGTTAGAGTGTAGAGGGGTTAGGTAGCCTAGTGGTTAGAGTGTAGAGGGGGCAGGCAGTCTAGTGGTTAGAGTGTAGGGGGGCAGGTACCCTAGTGGTTAGAGTGTAGGGGGCAGGTAGACTAGTGGTTAGAGTGTAGAGGGGGCAGGTACCCTAGTAGTTAGAGTGTAGGGCGCCAGGTAGACTAGTGGTTAGAGTGTAGGGGCGGCAGGGTAGACTAGTGGTTAGAGTGTAGGGGGCAGGTAGCCTAGTGGTTAGAGTGTAGGGGTGGCAGGTAGTCTAGTGGTTAGAGTGTAGGGGCGGCAGGGTAGCCTGGTGGTTAGAGTGTAGGGGTGGCAGGGTAGCCTAGTGGTTAGAGTGTAGGGGCGGCAGGGTAGCCTGGTGGTTAGAGTGTAGGGGGCAGGTAGCCTAGTGGTTAGAGTGTAGGGGCGGCAGGGTAGCCTGGTGGTTAGAGTGTAGGGGGCAGGTAGCCTAGTGGTTAGAGTGTAGAGGGGTTAGATAGCCTAGTGGTTAGAGTGTAGAGGGGTTAGATAGCCTAGTGGTTAGAGTGTAGAGGGGTTAGGTAGTCTAGTGGTTAGAGTGTAGGGGGTTAGGTAGCCTAGTGGTTAGAGTGTAGAGGGGTTAGGTAGTCTAGTGGTTAGAGTGTAGGGGGTTAGGTAGACTAGTGGTTAGAGTGTAGGGGGTTAGGTAGACTAGTGGTTAGAGTGTAGAGGGCAGGTAGCCTAGTGGTTAGAGTGTAGGGGTTAGGTAGCCTAGTGGTTAGAGTGTAGGGGGTTAGGTAGCCTAGTGATTAGAGTGTAGGGGGTTAGGTAGCCTAGTGGTTAGAATGTAGGGGGTTAGGTAGCCTAGTGGTTAGAGTGTAGAGGGGGCAGGTACCTAGTGGTTAGAGTGTAGAGGGGTTAGATAGCCTAGTGGTTAGAGTGTAGGGGGTTAGGTAGCCTAGTGGTTAGAGTGTAGGGGGGTTAGGTAGCCTAGTGGTTAGAGTGTAGGGGGTTAGGTAGCCTAGTGGTTAGAGTGTAGGGGGGGGGGTTAGGTAGCCTAGTGGTTAGAGTGTAGGGGGTCAGGTAGCCTAGTGGTTAGAGTGTAGGGGGTTAGGTAGCCTAGTGGTTAGAGTGTAGGGGTTAGGTATCCTAGTGGTTAGAGTGTAGGGGGTTAGGTAGCCTAGTGATTAGAGTGTAGGGGTTAGGTAGCCTAGTGGTTAGAGTGTAGGGGGTTAGGTAGCCTAGTGATTAGAGTGTAGAGGGTTAGGTAGCCTAGTGGTTAGAGTGTAGGGGGGCAGGTAGCCTAGTGGTTAGAGTGTAGAGGTGGCAGGGTAGCCTGGTGGTTAGAGTGTAGGGGGTTAGGTAGCCTAGTGATTAGAGTGTAGGGGGCAGGTAGCCTAGTGGTTAGAGTGTAGGGGTTAGGTAGCCTAGTGGTTAGAGTGTAGAGGAGGCAGGTAGCCTAGTGGTTAGAGTGTAGGGGGTTAGGGTTAGCCTAGTGGTTAGAGTGTAGGGGGTTAGGTAGCCTGGTGGTTAGAGTGTAGGGGGGTTAGGTAGCCTAGTGGCTGGTTAGAGTGTGGGGGTCAGGTAGCCTAGTGGTTAGAGTGTAGGGGGTTAGGTAGCCTAGTGGTTAGAATGTAGGGGGTTAGGTAGCCTAGTGGTTAGAGTGTAGAGGGGCAGGTACCTAGTGGTTAGAGTGTAGAGGGGTTAGATAGCCTAGTGGTTAGAGTGTAGGGGGTTAGGTAGCCTAGTGGTTAGAGTGTAGGGGGTTAGGTAGCCTAGTGGTTAGAGTGTAGGGGGTTAGGTAGCCTAGTGGTTAGAGTGTAGGGGGTCAGGTAGCCTAGTGGTTAGAGTGTAGGGGGTTAGGTAGCCTAGTGGTTAGAGTGTAGGGGTTAGGTAGCCTAGTGGTTAGAGTGTGGTTAGAGGGGGGGTTAGGTAGCCTAGTGGTTAGAGTGTAGGGGGTTAGGTAGCCTAGTGGTTAGAGTGTAGGGGGTTAGGTACCTAGTGGTTAGAGTGTAGGGGGTTAGGTAGCCTAGTGGCTAGAGTGTAGGGGTCAGGTAGCCTAGTGGTTAGAGTGTAGGGGGTTAGGTAGCCTAGTGGTTAGAATGTAGGGGGTTAGGTAGCCTAGTGGTTAGAGTGTAGAGAGGGCAGGTACCCTAGTGGTTAGAGTGTAGAGGGGTTAGATAGCCTAGTGGTTAGAGTGTAGGGGGTTAGGTAGCCTAGTGGTTAGAGTGTAGGGGGTTAGGTAGCCTAGTGGTTAGAGTGTAGGGGGTTAGGTAGCCTAGTGGTTAGAGTGTAGGGGGTTAGGTAGCCTAGTGGTTAGAGTGTAGGGGGTTAGGTAGCCTAGTGGTTAGAGTGTAGGGGGTTAGGTAGCCTAGTGGTTAGAGTGTAGGGAGGTTAGGTAGCCTAGTGGTTAGAGTGTAGGGGGTTAGGTAGCCTAGTGGTTAGAGTGTAGGGGTTAGGTAGCCTAGTGGTTAGAGTGTAGAGGGGTTAGGTAGCCTAGTGGCTAGAGTGTAGGTAGCCTAGTGGTTAGAGTGTAGGGGGTTAGGTAGCCTAGTGGTTAGAATGTAGGGGGTTAGGTAGCCTAGTGGTTAGAGTGTAGAGGGGCAGGTAGCCTAGTGGTTAGAGTGTAGGGGGTTAGATAGCCTTAGGGTTAGGTAGCCTAGTGTTAGGGGGTTAGGTAGCTAGTGGTTAGAGTGTAGGGGGTTAGGTAGCCTAGTGGTTAGAGTGTAGGGGGTTAGGTAGCCTAGTGGTTAGAGTGTAGGGGGGTTAGGTAGCCTAGTGGTTAGAGTGTAGGGGGTTAGGTAGCCTAGTGGTTAGAGTGTAGGGGTTAGGTAGCCTAGTGGTTAGAGTGTAGGGGTTAGGTAGCCTAGTGGTTAGAGTGTAGGGGGTTAGGTAGCCTAGTGGTTAGAGTGTAGGGGGTTAGGTAGCCTAGTGGTTAGAGTGTAGAGGTGGCAGGGTAGCCTGGTGGTTAGAGTGTAGGGGTTAGGTAGCCTAGTGGTTAGAGTGTAGGGGGTTAGGTAGCCTAGTGGTTAGAGTGTAGGGGGTTAGGTAGCCTAGTGGTTAGAGTGTAGGGGTTAGGGTAGCCTAGTGGTTAGAGTGTAGGGGGTTAGGTAGCCTAGTGGTTAGAGTGTAGGGGTTAGGTAGCCTAGTGGTTAGAGTGTAGGGGGTTAGGTAGCCTAGTGGTTAGAGTGTAGGGGGTTAGGTAGCCTAGTGGTTAGAGTGTAGGGGGTTAGATAGCCTAGTGTTAGAGTGTAGGGGGTTAGGTAGCCTAGTGGTTAGAGTGTAGGGGTTAGGTAGCCTAGTGGTTAGAGTGTAGGGGGTTAGGTAGCCTAGTGGTTAGAGTGTAGGGGGTTAGGTAGCCTAGTGGTTAGAGTGTAGGGGGTTAGGTAGCCTAGTGGTTAGAGTGTAGGGGTTAGGTAGCCTAGTGGTTAGAGTGTAGGGGTTAGGTAGCCTAGTGATTAGAGTGTAGGGGGTTAGGTAGCCTAGTGGTTAGAGTTTAGGGGGGTTAGGTAGCCTAGTGGTTAGAGTGTAGAGGTGGCAGGGTAGCCTGGTGGTTAGAGTGTAGGGGGGTTAGGTAGCCTAGTGATTAGAGTGTAGGGGGTTAGGTAGCCTAGTGGTTAGAGTGTAGGGGGTTAGGTAGCCTAGTGGTTAGAGTGTAGAGGAGGCAGGTAGCCTAGTGGTTAGAGTGTAGGGGGTTAGGTAGCCTAGTGGTTAGAGTGTAGGGGGTTAGGTACCCTAGTGGTTAGAGTGTAGAGGGGTTAGGTAGCCTAGTGGCTAGAGTGTAGGGGGTCAGGTAGCCTAGTGGTTAGAGTGTAGGGGGTTAGGTAGCCTAGTGGTTAGAATGTAGGGGGTTAGGTAGCCTAGTGGTTAGAGTGTAGAGAGGGCAGGTACCCTAGTGGTTAGAGTGTAGAGGGGTTAGATAGCCTAGTGGTTAGAGTGTAGGGGGTTAGGTAGCCTAGTGGTTAGAGTGTAGGGGGTTAGGTAGCCTAGTGGTTAGAGTGTAGGGGGTTAGGTAGCCTAGTGGTTAGAGTGTAGGGGTCAGGTAGCCTAGTGGTTAGAGTGTAGGGGGTTAGGTAGCCTAGTGGTTAGAGTGTAGGGGGTTAGGTAGCCTAGTGATTAGAGTGTAGGGGGTTAGGTAGCCTAGTGGTTAGAGTGTAGGGGGTTAGGTAGCCTAGTGGTTAGAGTGTAGGGGGGTAGGTAGCCTAGTGGTTAGAGTGTAGGGGTTAGGTAGCCTAGTGGTTAGAGTGTAGAGGAGGCAGGTAGCCTAGTGGTTAGAGTGTAGGGGGTTAGGTAGCCTAGTGGTTAGAGTGTAGGGGGTTAGGTAGCCTAGTGGTTAGAGTGTAGGGGGTTAGGTAGCCTAGTGGTTAGAGTGTAGAGGGGCAGGTAGAGTGTAGCGGGCAGGTAGTGGTTAGAGTGTAGGGGGTTAGATAGCCTAGTGGTTAGAGTGTAGGGGGTTAGGTAGCCTAGTGGTTAGAGTGTAGGGGGTTAGGTAGCCTAGTGGTTAGAGTGTACGGGGGTTAGGTAGCCTAGTGGTTAGAGTGTAGGGGGGTAGGTAGCCTAGTGGTTAGAGTGTAGGGGTCAGGTAGCCTAGTGGTTAGAGTGTAGGGGGTTAGGTAGCCTAGTGGTTAGAGTGTAGGGGGGTTAGGTAGCCTAGTGGTTAGTGGTTAGTGTAGGGGGTTAGGTAGCCTAGTGGTTAGAGTGTAGGGGTTAGGTAGCCTAGTGGTTAGAGTGTAGGGGGTTAGGTAGCCTAGTGGTTAGAGTGTAGGGGGTTAGGTAGCCTAGTGGTTAGAGTGTAGGGGGTTAGGTAGCCTAGTGGTTAGAGTGTAGGGGGTTAGGTAGCCTAGTGGTTAGAGTGTAGGGGGTTAGGTAGCCTAGTGGTTAGAATGTAGGGGGTTAGGTAGCCTAGTGGTTAGAGTGTAGAGGGGTTAGGTAGCCTAGTGGTTAGAGTGTAGAGGGGTTAGGTAGCCTAGTGGTTAGAGTGTAGGGGTTAGGTAGCCTAGTGGTTAGAGTGTAGAGGGGTTAGGTAGCCTAGTGGTTAGAGTGTAGGGGGTTAGGTAGCCTAGTGGTTAGAGTGTAGGGGGTTAGGTAGCCTAGTGGTTAGAGTGTAGGGGGTTAGGTAGCCTAGTGGTTAGAGTGTAGGGGTCAGGTAGCCTAGTGTTTAGAGTGTAGGGGGTTAGGTAGCCTAGTGGTTAGAGTGTAGGGGGTTAGGTAGCCTAGTGGTTAGAGTGTAGGGGTTAGGTAGCCTAGTGGTTAGAGTGTAGGGGGTTAGGTAGCCTAGTGGTTAGAGTGTAGGGGGTTAGGTAGCCTAGTGGTTAGAGTGTAGGGGGTTAGGTAGCCTAGTGGTTAGAGTGTAGGGGGTTAGGTAGCCTAGTGGTTAGAGTGTAGGGGGTCAGGTAGCCTAGTGGTTAGAGTGTAGGGGGTTAGGTAGCCTAGTGGTTAGAGTGTAGGGGTTAGGTAGCCTAGTGGTTAGAGTGTAGGGGGTTAGGTAGCCTAGTGGTTAGAGTGTAGGGGGTTAGGTAGCCTAGTGGTTAGAGTGTAGGGGGTTAGGTAGCCTAGTGGTTAGAGTGTAGGGGGTTAGGTAGCCTAGTGGTTAGAGTGTAGGGGGTTAGGTAGCCTAGTGGTTAGAGTGTAGGGGGTTAGGTAGCCTAGTGGTTAGAGTGTAGGGGGTTAGGTAGCCTAGTGGTTAGAGTGTAGGGGGTTAGGTAGCCTAGTGGTTAGAGTGTAGGGGGTTAGGTAGCCTAGTGGTTAGAGTGTAGGGGGTTAGGTAGCCTAGTGGTTAGAGTGTAGGGGGTTAGGTAGCCTAGTGGTTAGAGTGTAGGGGGTTAGGTAGCCTAGTGGTTAGAGTGTAGGGGGTTAGGTAGCCTAGTGGTTAGAGTGTAGGGGTTAGGTAGCCTAGTGGTTAGAGTGTAGGGGGTTAGGTAGCCTAGTGGTTAGAGTGTAGGGGGTTAGGTAGCCTAGTGGTTAGAGTGTAGGGGGTTAGGTAGCCTAGTGGTTAGAGTGTAGGGGGTTAGGTAGCCTAGTGGTTAGAGTGTAGGGGGTTAGGTAGCCTAGTGGTTAGAGTGTAGGGGGTTAGGTAGCCTAGTGGTTAGAGTGTAGGGGTTAGGTAGCCTAGTGGTTAGAGTGTAGGGGTTAGGTAGCCTAGTGGTTAGAGTGTAGGGGGTTAGGTACCCTAGTGGTTAGAGTGTAGGGGGTTAGGTAGCCTAGTGGTTAGAGTGTAGGGGCAGTGGGTAGCCTAGTGGTTAGAGTGTAGGGGGTTAGGTTGCCTAGTGGTTAGAGTGTAGGGGCGGCAGGTAACCTAGTGGTTAGAGTATAGGGGGGTTAGGTAGCCTAGTGGTTAGAGTGTAGGGGGCGGAAGGTAACCAAGTGGTTAGAGTGTAGAGGCGGCAGGTAGTCTAGTGGTTATAGTGTAGGGGCGGCAGGTAGCCTATTGGTTAGAGTGTAGGGGCGGCAGGTAGCCTAGTGGTTAGAGTGTAGGGGGGGTAGGTAGCCTAGTGGTTAGAGTGTGGAGGCGGCAGGTGGTCTAGCGGGTAGAGTGTAGGGGCGGCAGGTGGTCTAGTGGTTAGAGTGTAGGAGCGGCAGGTAGCCTATTGGTTAGAGTGTAGGGGCGGCAGGTAGCCTAGTGGTTAGAGTGTAGGGGGGGTAGGTAGCCTAGTGGTTAGAGTGTGGAGGCGGCAGGTGGTCTAGCGGGTAGAGTGTAGGGGCGGCAGGTGGTCTAGCGGGTAGAGTGTAGGGGCGGCAGGTAGCCTAGTGGTTAGAGTGTAGGGACGGCAGGTAGCCTAGCGGTTAGAGTGTAGGGGCGTCAGGTAGCCTAGCGGTTAGAGGTTAGGGGCAGCAGGTAGCTTAGTGGTTAGAATGTAGGGGCGGCAGGTAGCCTAGCGGTAAGAGTGTTTCACCCCACATAATATATATCTATATCCCTTCTTTGGGATTGGGTTGGCAGGTCGCATCCAAGTTTTCATGTGAAAACATAGCCACTTACTATACTGGAGTGTGAGGCCACGTACACTAAATTCTCTTTGTTAGTCCTGTTCCTCTAAGAAAGTGAAATAGAGCACCAAGACACCCTCCCCTTTCCTCTCCCCACTACACCACACAAACTCCAAAGTGGCAAAACAACTTCCTGTGTTCTAAGTTCCATACTCAACTTCCTGTTTTCTACGTTCCATACTCAACTTCCTGTGTTCTACGTTCCATACTCAACTTCCTGTTTTCTACGTTCCATACTCAACTTCCTGTGTTCTACGTTCCATACTCAACTTCCTGTGTTCTACGTTCCATACTCAACTTCCTGTGTTCTACGTTCCATACTCAACTTCCTGTTTTCTACGTTCCATACTCAACTTCCTGTGTTCTACGTTCCATACTCAACTTCCTGTGTTCTACGTTCCATACTCAACTTCCTGTGTTCTACATTCCATACTCCCCACCTCTTCCTTTACTGACCAGAGCACACGATAAAAATACTATACTATACTAGCATTCCACTACCTTTGCCAAAGATCGAGACCTTTTGCCTGGATCAATGACTTGACTGCCCTGCGGCCCAGCGGGACCTGCATATCTACCCCCCTCTCTCCTCACAGCACTCTTACCCACCACATCAGCCTTCTTCCCTGTGGCCCAGTGGGACCTGCATATCTACCCCCCTCTCTCCTCACAGCACTCTTACCCACCACATCAGCCTTCTTCCCTGTGGCCCAGTGGGACCTGCATATCTACCCCCCTCTCTCCTCACAGCACTCTTACTCACCACATCAGCCTTCTTCCCTGTGGCCCAGTGGACCTGCATATCTACCCCCCTCTCTCCTCACAGCACTCTTACCCACCACATCAGCCTTCTTCCCTGTGGCCCAGTGGGACCTGCATATCTACCCCCCTCTCTCCTCACAGCACTCTTACTCACCACATCAGCCTTCTTCCCTGTGGCCCAGTGGGACCTGCATATCTACCCCCCTCTCTCCTCACAGCACTCTTACCCACCACATCAGTCTTCTTCCCTGTGGCCCAGTGGGACCTGCATACCTACCCCCTTCTCTTCTCACTGCACTCACGACATTGGCAAAGTTCAAGGGGGCCGAATACTTTCGCAAGGCACTGTATGTAGTAGTTTGACCCGCCCTTGTTTTGTGCGGGATTGTCTTTTGTTGCGTGTTACATATTAGGTCGTAGTGTATTTTATTTTCTATACTGGACACCCTGTGGTTTTGAGTTGTCTGGTATAGTGTCCTGCGCCCTGTGTTCTATTGGGCTTATAGGTTTGGTGTGCAGTATAAAGCACTTTAATCCGTTACTCTCTCTCTGTGTCTGATTCCTGCACACAGACCTAGTCCCGCGTGACACTCTGACCATGAGAAAGAAGATTCTCTCGTCTCATGAAACGAAGATTGAACTCTTTGGCCTGAATGCCAAGCATCATGTCTGCCGGAAACCTGGCACCATCCCTACGGTGAAGCATGATGGTGGCAGCATCCTCATGCTGTGGGGATGTTTTTCATGAGCATAGTGTTGTGTACCATGACAGTGAAGCCTGTAGAGCTATTTATTAGCTGACGTGTTAGTGTGAAAAGTAAGGAATTAGCTAGGGAAACTGACAGATCAATGACTTTACATTGATACACCGACTCTAATAAAAACTAACTTGCACTGAAAAAAATGTCAGAATATCGGCATTCAATCATTTGATTTTGTCGTTTGATTGAGGTTTAGTGTGATCATAAAGAGCTAGCTATCAACGTACAACCTTTGGCCAGCTCTCTCTCTAACAGTACATCAATGGTACATCATCTACTTCTGTTGAAATGGGACAAAACAAATGCTACAAAACATTTGTTGTTTATAGCGATAGGAGGTGGCTATTATAACTACGTGACAGATAGCTAGAAGCTAGAGCTGAAATGGCTGTAGTAGCTACTAGCTAACATTAGCTAACGTTCAACGTTACACCACTAGCTCAGCACTGGGGACCAACAATAGTTTAGTTTTTTCCTGTTAAGTTAAACTGCAGTTACCTTGTCAACTATATCAACTGAAGAGTAGCCAGTTCCTGTTCTGCTTGCTTTTACAACTCAAAGAAAGAGCGCAACACACACACAGATAGCAGCTGCCTGTGTTAATCTCTCTCATACCTTTCCAGCAGCCTTTCAGAAGCTTTGCCTTCACACAGCCTGTCCGCCCGCTCTGAGGTGTCCGCGTGGTCCTAAATCCAGCACCTACAAAGCCAGCTTCACACAGCCTGTCCGCCCGCTCTGAGGTGTCCGCGTGGTCCTAAATCCAGCACCTACAAAGCCAGCTTCACACAGCCTGTCCGCCCGCTCTGTAGTGTCCGAACTGGTCCTAAATCCAGCACCTAGAACCAGCTTCAATGGTCTACCCTGACCACTCTGTAGTGTCCGGAACGTGGTCCTAAACCAGCACCTACAAAGCCAGCTTCACATGGTCTACCCGACCACTCTGTAGTGTCCGCGTGGTCCTAAATCCAGCACCTACAAAGCCAGCTTCACACAGCCTGTCCGCCCGCTCTGTAGTGTCCGCGTGGTCCTAAATCCAGCACCTACAAAGCCAGCTTCACATGGTCTACCCGACCACTCTGTAGTGTCCGCGTGGTCCTAAATCCAGCACCTACAAAGCCAGCTTCACATGGTCTACCCGACCACTCTGAGGTGTCCGCATGGTCCCAAAACACACAATGCCGCTCTTTGTTTCACAGTGCAATGATAAAGCTGGGGGGCGAAATGCAATTTCTGAAGGTGTGTGTGTGTGGGGGGGGGTCATGACCTCCACCGTCCCCGGTGAAAGTTGCTCCCCTGATATACTCTACCACCTTCTGCTCAGTTGTCCATCCGTATGCCCTCTGCTCACCCACTCCTCATTCCCAGCATTCCCCAGTTGCTGCGACCGCTGGATGTCCTTCTAAACTCCCTTTCAACCTCGCCCAGTATGCTAGTGCAAGTTTCTCCCCTAGGGCTTCCTAGGAGAGATCTTTTCATTAAAGTATGCTAATCATGTAGCCTCGTAGCATAGCAGTCATCGGTCTGGTAATGTGAGGCTACTAATCATTTCCTATTGTTCCACATCCTCTTGAAGATTTTAACCCCATAGAAAAGCTCCAACCTCACGGGACACACTGTTTCCTTGGTGTTTAATTACCACTCTGTATACTGCCTGACTGAGACAGTAAACAAACAGCAGATAAATAATGTCATTCCAGAACTCTGTAGTCTAGTCCTAAATTAGCACCTGGAAAGCCATTCTACTCTATAGTCTAGTCCTACTTTACTGTGGAATAGTCCTATTCTACACTATAGTCTAGTCCTACTTTACTGTGGAATAGTCCTATTCTACTCTATAGTCTAGTCCTACTTTACTGTGGAATAGTCCTATTCTACTCTATAGTCTAGTCCTACTTTACTGTGGAATAGTCCTATTCTACTCTATAGTCTAGTCCTACTTTACTGTGGAATAGTCCTATTCTACTCTATAGTCTAGTCCTACTTTACTGTGGAATAGTCCTTCTAAACTCCCTATAGTCTAGTCCTACTTTACTCCCCTGGAATAGATCTTTTCATATTCTAATCATGTAGTCTAGTCCTACAGTCATCTGTCTGGTAATGTGAGTCTATTCTAATCATAGTCTAGTCCTACTTTCTTGAAGAGTTTTCTACCCCATAGTCTAAAGCTCCAACTGTGGGAACAGTCCTTGGTGTTTAATTACTGCTGACTGAGACAGTAAACAAACAACTGTGGAATAATGTCATTCTAGAACTCTATAGTCTAGTCCTACTTTACTGTGGAATAGTCCTATTCTACTCTATAGTCTAGTCCTACTTTACTGTCGAATAGTCCTATTCTACTCTATAGTCTATTCCTACTTTACTGTGGAATAGTCCTATTCTACTCTATAGTCTAGTCCTACTTAACTGTGGAATAGTCCTATTCTACTCTATAGTCTAGTCCTACTTATTGTGGAATAGTCCTATTCTACTCTATAGTCTAGTCCTACTTTACTGTCGAATAGTCCTATTCTACTCTGTAGTCTAGTCCTACTTACTGTGGAATAGGTCCTATTCTACTCTATAGTCCTACTTACTGTGGAATAGTCACATCCTACTCTGTAGTCTAGGTCTACCTACTGTGGAATAGTCCTATTCTACTCTATAGTCTAGTCCTACTTACTGTGAAATAGTCATATTCTACTCTGTAGTCTAGGTCTACCTACTGTGGAATAGTCCTATTCTACTCTGTAGTCTGGGTCTACTTACTGTGGAATAGTCCTATTCTACTCTATAGTCTAGGTCTACTTACTGTGGAATAGTCCTATTCTACTCTGTAGTCTGGGTCTACTTACTGTGGAATAGTCCTATTCTACTCTATAGTCTAGTCCTACTTACTGATATGAATTACAGACGAGTCAACCTTAGTGTTGATGGTCCTGTTCTGTCTGTTTTCTGTCTTCCACCACACACAGCAGTTTGAGGTTATGTCAGAGATGGTCTCTCTCTCTCTGTCTCCCTGTCTCTCTATCTCTGTCTCTCTGTCTCTCTGTCTCTCTCTGTCTCTCTGTCTCTCTCTCTCTCTGTCTCTCTGTCTCTCTATCTCTCTGTCTCTCTGTCTCTCTGTCTCTCTTTCTCTCTGTCTCTATCTCTCTCTGTCTCTCTCTGTCTCTCTGTCTCTCTTTCTCTCTGTCTCTGTCTCTCTTTCTCTCTGTCTCTCTGTCTCTCTTTCCCTCTGTCTCTCTGTCTCTCTATCTCTGTCTCTCTGACTCTCTCTCAATTCAATTCAATTCAAGGGCTTTATTGGCATGGGAAACATGTGATAACATTGCCAAAGCAAGTGAGGTAGATAATATAAAAAGGGAATATATAAAGTGAAATAAACAATAAAAATTAACAGTAAACATCACACCTACAGAAGTTTCAAAATAAAGACAATCCAAATGTCATATTATATATATACAGTGTTTTAACAATGTACGAATGGTTAAAGGACACAAGATAAAATAAATAAGAATAAATATGGGTTGTATTTACAATGGTGTTTGTTCTTCACTGGTTGCCCTTTTCTCGTGGCAACAGGTCACAAATCTTGCTGCTGTGATGGCACACTGTGGAATTAGTGGATATATAGTAGATATGGGAGTTTGACGCATGGGAGTTTATCAAAACTGGATTTGTTTTCGAATTCTTTGTGGATCTGTGTAATCTGAGGGAAATATGTCTCTCTAATATGGCCATACATTGGGCAGGAGGTTAGGAAGTGCAGCTCAGTTTCCACCTCATTTTGTGGGCAGTGAGCACATAGCCTGTCTTCTCTTGAGAGCCATGTCTGCCTACGGAGGCCTTTCTCAATAGCAAGGCTATGCTCACTGAGTCTGTACATAGTCAAAGCTTTCCTTAATTTTGGGTCAGTCACAGTGGTCAGGTATTCTGCCGCTGTGTACTCTCTGTTTAGGGCCAAATAGCATTCTAGTTTGCTCTGTTTTTTTGTTAATTCTTTCCAATGTGTCAAGTAATTATCTTTTTGTTTTCTCATGATTTGGTTGGGTCTAATTGTGCTGCTGTCCTGGGGCTCTGTAGGGAGTGTTTGTGTTTGTGAACAGAGCCCCAGGACCAGCTTGCTTAGGGGACTCTTCTCCAGGTTCATCTCTCTGTAGGTGATGGCTTTGTTATGGAAGGTTTGGGAATCGCTTCCTTTTAGGTGGTTATAGAATTTAACGGCTCTTTTCTGGATTTTGATAATTAGCGGGTATCGGCCTAATTCTGCTCTGCATGCATTATTTGGTGTTCTACGTTGTACACGGAGGATATTTTTGCATAATTCTGCGTGCAGAGTCTCAATTTGGTGTTTGTCCCATTTTGTGAAGTCTTGGTTGGTGAGCGGACCCCAGACCTCACAACCATAAAGGGCAATGGGCTCTATGACTGATTCAATTATTTTTAGGCAAATCCTAAATGGTATGTTGAAATTTATGTTCCTTTTGATGGCATAGAATGCCCTTCTTGCCTTGTCTCTCAGATCGTTCACAGCTTTGTGGAAGTTACCTGTGGCGCTGATGTTTAGGCCAAGGTATGTATAGTTTTTTGTGTGCTCTAGGGCAACAGTGTCTAGATGGAATTTGTATTTGTGGTCCTGGTGACTGGACCTTTTTTGGAACACCATTATTTTGGTCTTACTGAGATTTACTGTCAGGGCCCAGGTCTGACAGAATCTGTGCATTAGATCTATGTGCTGCTGTAGGCCCTCCTTGGTTGGTGACAGAAGCACCAGATCATCAGCAAACAGCAGACATTTGACTTCGGATTCTAGCAGGGGGAGGCCGGGTGCTGCAGACTTTTCTAGTGCCCGCGCCAATTTGTTGATATTCAATATATGTTGAAGAGGGTGGTGCTTAAGCTGCATCCCTGTTTCACCCCACGACCCTGTGTGAAGAAATGTGTGTGTTTTTTGCCAATTTTAACCGCACACTTGTTGTTTGTGTACATGGATTTTATAATGTCGTATGTTTTACCCCCAACACCACTTTCCATCAGTTTGTATAGCAGACCCTCATGCCAAATTGAGTTGAAGGCTTTTTTGAAATCAACAAAGCATGAGAAGACTTTGCCTTTGTTTTGGTTTGTTTGGTTGTCAATTAGGGTGTTCAGGGTGAATACATGGTCTGTTGTACGGTAATTTGGTAAAAAGCCAATTTGACATTTGCTCAGTACATTGTTTTCATTGAGGAAATGTACGAGTCTGCTGTTAATGATAATGCAGAGGATTTTCCCAAGGTTACTGTTGACGCATATTCCACGGTAGTTATTGGGGTCAAATTTGTCTCCGCTTTTGTGGATTGGGGTGATCAGTCCTTGGTTCCAAATATTGGGGAAGATGCCAGAGCTAAGGATGATGTTATAGAGTTTTAGTATAGCCAATTGGAATTTGTTGTCTCTATATTTGATCATTTGATTGAGGATACCATCAACACCACAGGCCTTCTATCTCTCTGTCTCTCTGTCTCTCTGTCTCTCTGTCTCTCTGTCTCTCTGTCTCCCTGTCTCTCTATCTCTCTGTCTCTCTGTCTCTCTATCTCTCTGTCTCTGTCTCTCTGTCTCTCTATCTCTCTATCTCTGTCTCTATATATCCCTGTCTCTCTATCTCTGTCTGTCTGTCTCTCTGTCTCTCTATCTCTCTGTCTCTCTTTCTCTCTGTCTCTCTGTCTCTCTGTCTCTCTATCTCTCTGTCTCTCTGTCTCTCTGTCTCTCTATCTCTCTATCTCTGTCTCTATATATCCCTGTCTCTCTATCTCTGTCTGTCTGTCTCTCTGTCTCTCTATCTCTCTGTCTCTCTTTCTCTCTGTCTCTCTGTCTCTCTATCTCTCTGTCTCCCTGTCTCTCTGTCTCTCTATCTCTCTGTCTCCCTGTCTCTCTATCTCTCTGTCTCCCTGTCTCTCTGTCTCTCTATCTCTCTGTCTCCCTGTCTCTCTGTCTCTCTATCTCTCTGTCTCCCTGTCTCTCTGTCTCTCTATCTCTCTGTCTCCCTGTCTCTCTGTCTCTCTGTCTCTCTATCTCTCTGTCTCTCTTTCTCTCTGTCTCTCTATCTCTGTCTCTCTGTCTCTCTGTCTCTCTATCTCTCTGTCTCCCTGTCTCTCTATCCCTCATGGTGTGTTACTAGAAGCGCTGAGACATTTTATGACACAGACGCATTAAAAAAACAGACAGAAAAATATTAGTCAGTAGCCCAGTCAATAGAGGAATTCTGTCTCTGGAGCCAATTGATAGAAAGATAAGTCCTTTTTATAGTGTAATTGAATGTAAGTTAGAACAACGTTGTGTTGTTGGAGACTGAAGAGCACAGCGGAGATGTGCCATACTGCTGTCTGCCGTAGAGCGTATGACGACAGGTGTGTTTGGTCACTGGCTGTGTAGAGGGAGTGTATGTGTGTTTGGTCACTGGCTGTGTAGAGGGAGTGTATGTGTGTTTGGTAACTGGCTGTGTAGAGGGAGTGTATGTGTGTTTGGTCACTGGCTGTGTAGAGGGAGTGTATGTGTGTTTGGTCACTGGCTGTGTAGAGGGAGTGTATGTGTGTTTGGTCACTGGCTGTGTAGAGGGAGTGTATGTGTGTTTGGTCACTGGCTGTGTAGAGGGAGTGTATGTGTGTTTGGTCACTGGCTGTGTAGAGGGAGTGTATGTGTGTTTGGTAACTGGCTGTGTAGAGGGAGTGTATGTGTGTTTGGTAACTGGCTGTGTAGAGGGAGTGTATGTGTGTTTGGTTACTGGCTGTGTAGAGGGAGTGTATGTGTGTTTGGTAACTGGCTGTGTAGAGGGAGTGTATGTGTGTTTGGTCACTGGCTGTGTAGAGGGAGTGTATGTGTGTTTGGTAACTGGCTGTGTAGCCTTTCTGCCACTTCTCAAGGGACCTGAAAGGCATTAATAAGTTGGTTAATAACTGACACCTGGGGCCGGTGTGTGTGTGTGTGTGTGTGTGTGTGTGTGTGTGTGTGTGTGTGTGTGTTGTGTGTGTGTGTGTGTGTGTGTGTGTGTGAGACATCTAGCTAGCCAAATGCACTTCGTAAAACTTCACCATAATCATCATTACTGCATCTTGTTAAACATCAAAATCAAATCAAATCAAATGTATTTATATAGCCCTTCGTACATCAGCTGATATCTCAAAGTGCTGTACAGAAACCCAGCCTAAAACCCCAAACAGCAAGCAATGCAGGTGTAGAAGCACGGTGGCTTGGAAAAACTCCCTAGAAAGGCCAAAACCTAGGAAGAAACCTAGAGAGGAACCAGGCTATGTGGGGTGGCCAGTCCTCTTCTGGCTGTGCCGGGTGGAGATTATAACAGAACATGGCCAAGATGTTCAAATGTTCATAAATGACCAGCATGATCGAATAATAATAAGGCAGAACAGTTGAAACTGGAGCAGCAGCACTGGGGATAGCCAGGTGGACTGGGGATGGCAAGGCCAGTCATCATGGACTCAGGTAGTCATCTGGGGCATGGTCCTAGGGCTCAGGTCCTCCGAGAGAGAGAAAGAAAGAGAGAAGGAGAGAATTAGAGAACGCACACTTAGATTCACACAGGACACCGAATAGGACAGGAGAAGTACTCCAGATATAACAAACTGACCCTAGCCCCCCGACACATAAACTACTGCAGCATAAATACTGGAGGCTGAGACAGGAGGGGTCAGGAGACACTGTGGCCCCATCCGAGGACACCCCCGGACAGGGCCAAACAGGAAGGATATAACCCCACCCACTTTGCCAAAGCACAGCCCCCACACCACTAGAGGGATATCTTCAACCACCAACTTACCATCCTGAGACAAGGCTGAGTATAGCCCACAAAGATCTATAACATCTCCTCAGGTGTTGGGAAATACTTTTGTTTATTTACAGATTTGATTAAATCTGCTCTGATCATAAACACAAGTACCCCACTGACTGATACACAAGATATACATAAGTATGTGGACACCCCTTCAAATGAGTGGATTTGGCTATTGCAGCCACACCCGTTGCTGACAGGTATATAAAATTAAGTACACAGTCATGCAATCTCCATAGACAGACATTGGCAGTAGAATGGCCCTTACTGAAGAGTTCAGTGACTTTCAACTTGGCACTGTCATAGGATGCCACCTTTCCAACAAGTCAGTTTGTCAAATTTCTGCTCTGCTAGAGCTGTCCCCAGTCAACTGTAAGGGCTGTTATTGTGAAGTGGAAACGTCTTGGAGCAACAACGGCGATAGGCCACACAGAACGAGACCGCCGAGTGCTGAAGCACGTAAAAATCGTCTGTCCCCGGTTGCAACACTCACTACCGAGTTCCAAACTGCCTCTGGAAGCAACGTCACCACAAAAAACAGTTTGCCGGGAGCGTCATGAAATGGGTTTCCATGGCCGGGCAGCCTCACACAAGCCTAAGATCACCATGTGCAATGTCAAGGGTCGGCCTTGAGTGGTGTAAAGCTCACCGCCATTGGACTCTGAAAACAGTGGAAAGCGTTTCTCTGGAGAAATGAATCACGCTTCACCATCTGGCAGTCTGACGGACAAATCTGTGTTTGACAGATGCCAGGAGAACTCTACCTGCCCCAATGCATAGTCTCAACTGTAAAGTTTGGTGGAGGAGGAATAATGATCTGGGGATGTTTTTTTTTTCGGGTTCCAGTGGAGGGAAATCTTAACGCTACATTATACAATTCATATTCAGGAAACTTAAATGTCCTCGAAGAGGTAATTCATCTTCATTAAACATGTCAAATCAAAATAGTGAAAGTGCTCAGTGCAATTCGTCCGACAATTGTTCAAAGTTACAGAATTGCATTCGGAATAAATCCGGCCCTAATTTATATATATATATATATTTTTTTACCTTAGTTAGTCTGTACCTGCATCCAGAGGAAACGAGCTGGAATTCAGGATGGAGTGGGAAGAGATGGAGGCCTCTGACCAGGTAGAGAGATGAAGGGCTCTGACCAGGTAGAGAGATGGAGGGCTCTAACCAGGTAGAGAGATGGAGGCCTCTGACCAGGTAGAGAGATGGAGTGGATGGGAAGAGATGGAGGCCTCTGACCAGGTAGAGAGATGAAGGGCTCTGACCAGGTAGAGAGATGGAGGGCTCTAACCAGGTAGAGAGATGGAGGCCTCTGACCAGGTAGAGAGATGGAGTGGATGGGAAGAGATGGAGGCCTCTGCCCAGGTAGAGAGATGGAGGCCTCTGACCAGGTAGAGAGATGGAGGGCTCTGTCCAGGTAGAGCGATGGAGGGCTCTGACCAGGTAGAGAGATGGAGGCCTCTGACCAGGTAGAGAGATGACCAGGTAGAGAGATGGAGGGCTCTGCCCAGGTAGAGAGATGGAGGGCTCTGACCAGGTAGAGAGATGGAGGGCTCTGTCCAGGTAGAGAGATGGAGGGCTCTGTCCAGGTAGAGAGATGGAGGGCTCTGACCAGGTAGAGAGATGGAGGGCTCTGACCAGGTAGAGAGATGGAGGGCTCTGACCAGGTGGAGAGATGGAGGGCTCTGCCCAGGTAGAGAGATGGAGGGCTCTGACCAGGTAGAGAGATGGAGGCCTCTGACCAGGTAGAGAGATGGAGGGCTCTGTCCAGGTAGAGAGATGGAGGGCTCTGTCCAGGTAGAGAGATGCCCAGGTAGAGAGATGGAGGGCTCTGACCAGGTAGAGAGATGGAGGGCTCTGTCCAGGTAGAGAGATGGAGGGCTCTGACCAGGTAGAGAGATGGAGGCCTCTGACCAGGTAGAGAGATGACCAGGTAGAGAGATGGAGGGCTCTGCCCAGGTAGAGAGATGGAGGCCTCTGACCAGGTAGAGAGATGACCAGGTAGAGAGATGGAGGGCTCTGCCCAGGTAGAGAGATGGAGGGCTCTGCCCAGGTAGAGAGATGGAGGGCTCTGTCCAGGTAGAGAGATGGAGGGCTCTGTCCAGGTAGAGAGATGGAGGGCTCTGCCCAGGTAGAGAGATGGAGGGCTCTGACCAGGTAGAGAGATGGAGGGCTCTGCCCAGGTAGAGAGATGGATGGCTCTGACCAGGTAGAGAGATGGATGGCTCTGACCAGGTAGAGAGATGAAGGGCTCTGACCAGGTAGAGAGATGAAGGGCTCTGACCAGGTAGAGAGATGAAGGGCTCTGACCAGGTAGAGAGATGAAGGGCTCTGACCAGGTAGAGAGATGAAGTGCTCTGACCAGGTAGAGAGATGAAGGGCTCTGCCCAGGTAGAGAGATGGATGGCTCTGACCAGGTAGAGAGATGGATGGCTCTGACCAGGTAGAGAGATGAAGGGCTCTGACCAGGTAGAGAGATGAAGGGCTCTGACCAGGTAGAGAGATGAAGGGCTCTGACCAGGTAGAGAGATGAAGTGCTCTGACCAGGTAGAGAGATGGAGGCCAATCACCATGTCCTTTGTTTTTTATGTATTTCATAATTAGATGGGATGACTCACATCAGACGACAGTAAAATCATTCAGATCCCCTTTGAGAAGACTGACCAATCGTCAACATATTTAATCATCTGTCCCTCTCTCTGACCGGTATGCAAATTGGAAGGGGGTCAAGAAGGTGACTGGTGGGGTGTTTGATGATGTATGCCTTGATGATCTTTTCAAGAGATTTAATCAAGACAAGAGATCAGAGCGACAGGTCTGTGATCATTTGATGCAGGCAGATGAGAGGTTTTTGGGGACAGGTACAACAATAGATTTTTTCCATAATGATGGAATTTCCAATGAATCCAGGGACCACTGAAAGAGAGAGCTGCCGACACCTCTCAGCTGAACAGTGTTTCAAGACCACTTATGTTATCAGGCCCCGGGCTCTTTTGTGCTCCAGCACTTTTGAACAACTTCCAAATCGATGACCAGTACGCTCTTGGTTGCCATGACACCCTCCTCCAAACAGGCCAGGGGACCGGGGGCCGACCCCTGTTTTCAAAGCGGTGTGAAAAACTCATTTACTTCCTTGGTTGTAGAGAGGCCATCACCCTCTCGTCCAGGCGGGATCGATAAGGGGGCGTTTGGCATATTCTTAATGCCCAACCAGGCAGACCGAGAGTCTCCCTGTGACATTATCTGTTGCACCTTATCCTTGTACTGACATCTCACCTCTCTCTGTACGTCTTTTCGTTTGAGTGGATTCTTGGAGGCTTGCTTCTTCTTATTGAGCACCACTTTCACTTATTTGGTCACCAATGTGGTTTCTCCAATCTCCTCCAGGTGTCGTCCATCTTCCCCATTATCCCCTGTGTATTTATACCTGTATTCTCTGTTTGTCTATTGCCAGTTCGTTTTGGTCCTCAAACCTACCAGCGTTTTTCCCCTTTCTCCTGTCTTGTCTATATTCCTGTTTTCTAGTTTTCACGGTTTTGTCCTTCCTTCCTGCCTGCCCTGACCCTGAGGTTGCCTGCCTGCCCTGACCCCTGACCCTGAGGTTGCCTGCCTGCCCTGACCCCTGACCCTGAGGTTGCCTGCCCTGACCCCTGACCCTGCGGTTGCCTGCCCTGACCCCTGACCCTGAGGTTGCCTGCCCTGACCCCTGACCCTGAGGTTGCCTGCCTGCCCTGACCCTGAGGTTGCCTGCCTGCCTGCCCTGACCCCTGACCCTGAGGTTGCCTGCCTGCCCTGACCCCTGACCCTGAGGTTGCCTGCCTGCCCTGACCCCTGGACCCTGAGGTTGCCTGCCCTGACCCCTGACCCTGAGGTTGCCTGCCTGCCCTGACCCTGAGGTTGCCTGCCTGCCTGCCCTGACCCCTGACCCTGAGGTTGCCTGCCTGCCCTGACCCCTGACCCTGAGGTTGCCTGCCTGCCCTGACCCCTGGACCCTGAGGTTGCCTGCCCTGACCCCTGACCCTGAGGTTGCCTGCCTGCCCTGACCCTGAGGTTGCCTGCCTGCCTGCCCTGACCCCTGACCCTGAGGTTGCCTGCCTGCCCTGACCCCTGACCCTGAGGTTGCCTGCCTGCCCTGACCCCTGACCCTGAGGTTGCCTGCCTGCCCTGACCCCTGACCCTGAGGTTGCCTGCCTGCCCTGACCCCTGGACCCTGAGGTTGCCTGCCTGCCCTGACCCTGAGGTTGCCTGCCCTGACCCCTGACCCTGAGGTTGCCTGCCTGCCCTGACCCTGAGGTTGCCTGCCTGCCCTGACCCCTGACCCTGAGGTTGCCTGCCCTGACCCCTGACCCTGAGGTTGCCTTCCCTGACCCCTGCCCCTGAGGTTGCCTGCCTGCCCTGACCCCTGACCCTGAGGTTGCCTGCCCTGACCCCTGACCCTGAGGTTGCCTGCCCTGACCCCTGACCCTGAGGTTGCCTGCCTGCCCTGACCCCTGACCCTGAGGTTGCCTGCCTGCCCTGACCCTGAGGTTGCCTGCCCTGACCCCTGACCCTGAGGTTGCCTGCCTGCCCTGACCCCTGACCCTGAGGTTGCCTGCCGCCCTTCACCTTTGCCTGCCCGTGTTCGAATGAATAAACTTTTGTTACCTCACCGGTGTCTGTACCTGGGTCTTACCTTCAAACATGATAGTACGAACTGGCAATGACTGACCCAGCACACTTGGACCAGCTGCGCAACGCCATCGCCTCGCAAGGACCTGTCATTGGAAGGCACGAGGAGTTGATTTGTGGTTTGATGGAAGGGTTTCAGGCCGTGGCCAAACGTCACGACCAAGCATTGGACACATTGCAGGAGCAAGTCCGTGGGTTGTCTACTAGGCAGCCTACTGTGACGGTAGCTTCCCACCCCCTCAGTAACCCGGCTGGTAGCACCACCGTCACCCCGGTTTCCTGGGAACCCTGCTTACCTCTCCCGGAGCGCTTCCATGGAGAGTTGGGCACCTGTCGGGCGTTTCTCGCTCAGTTTTCCCTCATCATGGAGCTGCAGCCTTCCCACTATCTCTCGGACCACTCTAAGATAGCGTACCTCATCACGCTGATGTCCGGGAAGGCCCTCGCTTGGGCTATGGCTGTTTTGGAACAAGTCGGCCATATGCTTCAATCTGGAGGGATTCGTGGAGGATGTGACATTTTATTCACAAGGCTCTGTTGTTCTGGAGAGAGGCTGCCCGGAAGTTACTCCAGTTTCGGTGTGGCAGACTATCGGGTGGAGGTCCGTACGCTAGCAGCAGAGGGTACCTGGAACTCGGAAACGCTGTTCGACACGTTCCTGCACAGATTATCGGAGGAGGTAAAGGATGAGCTTGCAGCCCGAGAACTACCAATGGATCATCGCTTTAACCATCCAGATGGATGGTCGGCTACAGGAACTTAGGAGTCCGATTGCGGTCCCATTCGCTCACTTAAGGATCCCACCTTGCATCTGCTGAAATCCGGAAGTCCCCGGCGTCTACGTCCCCGAGAGGATCCGAGCTTACCCGAGTCCCCCCAAGAGCCTCCGGAGATAGCCGATTCATTTCTTCCTCATCCGAACGCGTACGCAGACTTGAGACCCAGAATTGTCTGTATTGTGGTACCGGTCATTATGTGTCTACCTGTCCCTTCGAGAGACCTAGCTCATTCGTTGGAGTGAGTACTCTGGTGAGTCTTAAAGAAAACATGTTGTCTCCCCTTGCTTGCCCCTCTCTCTGTGCCATCCTGCGGAGGGGCACCCAGTCCAAGTCTCTCCAGGTACTCATCGACTCGGGGGCCGACGTGAGTCTCATGGACGTTACCCTGGTGTCCGAGCTGGGTAGCCTCACTCAACCCCTCTCCATTCCCATGGGTGTTAGAGTGCTGGACGGGCGCTCTATAGGCCGGGTGACCCGGCAGACCACCCCCATCAACCTACGAGTGTCGGGGAACCACAGCGAGACGATCCAATTCCTGCTAGTTGAGTCTCCGCAGGTTCCCCCGGTATTAGAATTCTCTTGGCTCCAGCGACAAAATCCCTCTATTGACTGGGCTACTGGTGCCATCTTGGGCTAGGGCCTGTCCTGCCACACTCATTGCCCGAAGTCAGCTCTGCCTGCCCCGGGACGTCTTCCCGGGGGCTTGGAATTGGCCCCGGACCTCTCGGAGTACAGGGCCACTTCGCTTTCACAGCACCGGGCCACTTCGCTTCCACAGCACCGGGCCACTTCGCTTCCACAGCACCAACCTAGCCCCTCGGCTACACCCCCGGAAGTCAAAACTTTTCCCCGCT
This sequence comes from Oncorhynchus nerka, assembly GCF_034236695.1. Classification (NCBI taxonomy): domain Eukaryota; kingdom Metazoa; phylum Chordata; class Actinopteri; order Salmoniformes; family Salmonidae; genus Oncorhynchus; species Oncorhynchus nerka. The sequence goes on along the minus strand of NC_088405.1, from coordinate 98,585,772 downwards.
GCTCTAAGATCATTAGCCCCTCTGCTGTTTGTCCTCTGTTACCCTCCGTAAAATTCCTACCTTTCCTGTGTCTAGAATTAAACTCATGTCTCGCAGTCTTTTGTCTCAGGTTCTTGAGTGAAGTTAAAAACGAGGGTCAGTTGCAAAGATGTCCCTGTTTGCTCTGTGACGGATAAACAACTGTCACAAAATGCTTGAGGAATTCACTGGGCAGGTAGAAGGAGCGTAGTAACCCTGACAGTAGCTCTATATCAGGAGTGCATATTTTTATTCCTGACAATCGTAGTCTTTACACCATCTATCATTTATCAGAACACAGACTCTGCCTTCGTGCTCCTTACCAGTAGCTTCACTGTCTCTGTCCATACGAGAGATAGTGAAGCTGTCAGGGGTGACTTCAGAGTCGGGTGTTGGAAGCTACATCTAACACATCCACAATACATCTACCATCCACAGGGATGCTGGCCCATGTTGACTCCAATGCTGCCCACAGTTGTGTCAAGTTGCCTGGATGTCCTTTGGGTGGTGGACCATTCCACAGGGATGCTGGCCCATGTTGACTTCAATGCTTCAGACAGTTGTGTCAAGTTGTCTGGATGTCCTTTGGGTGGTGGACTATTCCACAGTTGTGTCAAGTTGACTGGATGTCCTTTGGGTGGTGGACCATTCTTGAAACTCACAGGAAACTGTTGAGCATGACAAACCCCAGCAGATTACCCCTATAATGGTTATGTAGGCATTAGGTATTCAGGTTTTAGCAAAGCTTTTCAGAGTAGGAGTTCCTTCTGATTGGCTCCAGGAGTTCGTTACCACCCAGAGTTCCTCCCTGTCAGGTCAGGGGTCGTTAGACCGCACAGTCCTCTTCATACTCACTGAAGAGTGAATTAAAGCCACCCTCGGTAGAGCCCTTCACCTTAGGCCTGTGTGTGTGAGAGAGAGACACAGAGAGAGAGATACTCAAGTAGAGCCAGATTCACAGTATTCAAAGCACAGTCGGGTTGTATCACCATCCCATTCAAGGCCGTTTTACTGCAAGGCAGCCTGAGTTTAACTCTAGTCTGGTTCCCAGTGGTTAAACCACACAGGGTCACACAACCCACCATGAGAATATTGATTCGATGAAAACGTATTGATTACTTTACCTCAGGGGAAGAAAGAGATATAGGGGGAGGGGGGGGGAGGGAGAGAGAGACAGAGAAAGAAAGAGAGATGGGATGAATGACAACTTGCAAGTAGACAGATACTTGAGGGCACAGGAAAGTCTGTTAAAAAGTTGCAATTCAAAGAGCGACTGCCATTAAAAAGCAACGAAAACGCTTGTGGCATCGATATGAATCATAAACATTTATTATAGTGTCAAAATTGACTACAAAGTGTATTCAACGTGTAATTTTGGCAATAAAGTCCGTGAAAATCCGTGAATCATAACTGGTAAATGAAGGTTGGGTTTTGATTGGATGATGTACATTTGCCCTATGAGACTGGGTGAGAGGTAGAGATGTTAAGAGTGAGAGACTGGGTGAGGGAGAGATGTTAAGAGTGAGAGACTGGGTGAGGGAGAGATGTTAAGAGTGAGAGACTGGGTGAGGGAGAGATGTTAAGAGTGAGAGACTGGGTGAGGGGGAGATGTTAAGAGTGAGAGACTGGGTGAGGGGGATATGTTAAGAGTGAGAGACTGGGTGAGGGAGAGATGTTAAGAGTGAGAGACTGGGTGAGAGGTAGAGATGTTAAGAGTGAGAGACTGGGTGAGGTAGAGATGTTAAGAGTGAGAGACTGGGTGAGGGAGAGATGTTAAGAGTGAGAGACTGGGCGAGGTAGAGATGTTAAGAGTGAGAGACTGGGTGAGAGGTAGAGATGTTAAGAGTGAGAGACTGGGTGAGGGAGAGATGTTAAGAGTGAGAGACTGGGTGAGGGAGAGATGTTAAGAGTGAGAGACTGGGTGAGAGGTAGAGATGTTAAGAGTGAGAGACTGGGCGAGGGAGAGATGTTAAGAGTGAGAGACTGGGTGAGAGGTAGAGATGTTAAGAGTGAGAGACTGGGTGAGGGAGAGATGTTAAGAGTGAGAGACTGGGTGAGAGGTAGAGATGTTAAGAGTGAGAGACTGGGTGAGGGAGAGATGTTAAGAGTGAGAGACTGGGTGAGGGAGAGATGTTAAGAGTGAGAGACTGGGTGAGAGGTAGAGATGTTAAGAGTGAGAGACTGGGCGAGGGAGAGATGTTAAGAGTGAGAGATTGGGTGAGAGGTAGAGATGTTAAGAGTGAGAGACTGGGTGAGAGGTAGAGATGTTAAGAGTGAGAGACTGGGTGAGAGGTAGAGATGTTAAGAGTGAGAGACTGGGCGAGGGAGAGATGTTAAGAGTGAGAGACTGGGTGAGAGGTAGAGATGTTAAGAGTGAGAGACTGGGTGAGGGAGAGATGTTAAGAGTGAGAGACTGGGTGAGGGGGAGATGTTAAGAGTGAGAGACTGGGTGAGGGAGAGATGTTAAGAGTGAGAGACTGGGTGAGGGGGAGATGTTAAGAGTGAGAGACTGGGTGAGGGGGAGATGTTAAGAGTGAGAGAGAGAGATGAAGGTAGAGAAAAGATGAGTCAAGGGTTTACATACACAAGGACAGCATCAGCCTGGCAGAGTGGACAGTAATTCATATTTTCTTTGTGTCCTTTCTTTTCTTCATCTTTCCCCCTCTGTTATTTTTTTCTGCTGGCCTCAGCCTAAATCCTGCCCCTGTGGCCTTAGAAAGCCACTCAGCTGGAGAAAACCATTTACCTGGAGAGGGAAAGAGGGGGAGAGAGAGAGGGAATGAGGGGGAGAGGGAGGGAGAGAAGGGATGGAGAGAGAGATGCAGGGAGGGAGTATAGAAGGTTGAGAGAGAGAGAGAGAGAGAGAGAGAGAGAGAGAGAGAGAGAAGGAAAGGTAAAGCGAAAAGAGATATGTACAGTACGTGTCTGTCAGAGAGAGGAGGAGGAGAAGAGGAGGGAGGAGGAGAGGAAGAGGGAGGAGAGGAGAAGAGGAGTAGGGGAGGAGAGGAGGAGTATGAGAGGAGGAGAAGAGAAGAGCAGGAGGAGAGGGGAAGAGGAGGAGGGGAGGAGAGGAGGAGAAGAGCAGGAGAGGAGGAGAGGGGGAGGGGAGGAGAGGAGGAGAAGAGAAGAGCAGGAGGAGAGGGGAAGAGGAGGAGGGGAGGAGTGGAGGAGAAGAGAAGAGCAGGAGGAGAGGGGAAGAGGAGGAGGGAGGAGAGGAGGAGAAGAGCAGGAGAGGAGGAGAGGGGGAGAGGAGGAGAAGAGAAGAGCAGGAGGAGAGGGGAAGAGGAGGAGGGGAGGAGAGGAGGAGAAGAGCAGGAGAGGAGGAGAGGAGTAGGAGAGGAGGAGAAGAGGAGGGGAGGAGAAGAGCAGGAGAGGAGGAGAGGGGAGTAGGAGAGGAGGAGAAGAGGATGGGAGGAGAAGAGCAGGAGAGGAGGAGAGGGGGGGAGGAGGAGAAGAGAAGAGCAGGAGGAGAGGGGAAGAGGAGGAGGGGAGGAGAGGAGGAGAAGAGCAGGAGAGGAGGAGAGGGGGAGTAGGAGAGGAGGAGAAGAGGAGGGGAGGAGGAGAGCAGGAGGAGAGGAGGAGAGGAGGAGAAGGAGAGGGAGGAGAGGAGGAGAGCAGGAGGAGGGGAGGAGGAGTAGGAGAATAGGAGGAGGAGAGCAGGAGGAGAGGAGGAGAAGAGGAGGAGAGCAGGAGGAGAGGAGGAGAAGAGGAGGAGGAGAGCAGGAGGAGGGGAGGATGTGTCATCAATCAGACACCACTAGACACAGTACTGTAAGAGGGTTTTGAAATGTGTGTGCATGTGACACATGTACTGAAGGCACATCTATCCTTGTCATTAGGAGGCTGTGGGACTGAACTGAATTGTGCTTCATATCAGATAATTCTCCAAGAGAATGTCAGGCCATCTGTCTGTGAACTGAAGCTGAAGCACAGCTGGGTCCTGCAGCAAGACAACGATCCAAAACACACAATCAAGTCTACATTAAAATGGTTGAAAAGCTACTAATTTGGAAGTTTGGAATGGCCTAGTCAAAGTCCAGACAGTACAGAGCCAAAACAACAAAAACATGGGACACTATCCCAATTTTTATTGGCCAGTCTGTGATATGGCTTTTTCTTTGCGACTCTGCCTAGAAGGACAGCATCCCGGAGTCGTCTCTTCACTGTTGACGTTGCGACTGTTGTTTTGCGGATACTCTTTAATGAAGCTGCCAGTTGAGGACTTGTGAGGCGTCTCTTTCTCAAACTAGACACTCTAATGTACTTGTCCTCTTGCTCAGTTGTGCACCGGGGCCTCCCACTCTTTCTATTCTGGTTAGAGCCAGTTTGCGCTGTTCTGTGAAGGGAATAGTACACAGCGTTGTACGAGATCTTCAGATTCTTGGTAATTTCTCGCATGGAATAGCCTTCATTTCTCAGAACAAGAATAGACTGATGAGTTTCAGAAGAAAGTACTTTATTTCTGGCCATTTTGAGCCTGTAATCAAACCCACAAATGCTGATGCTCCAGATACTCAACTAGTCTAAAGAAGGCCCGTTTTATTGCTTCTTTAATGAGAACAACAGTTTTCAGCTGTTCTAACATAATTGCAAAAGGGTTTTCTAATGATCAATTAGCCTTTTAAAATGATAAACTTGGATTAGCTAACACAACGTGCCATTGGAACACAGGAATGTGATGGTTGCTGATAATGGGCCTCTGTACTCCTATGTAGATATTCCATTGGAACACAGGAGTGATGGTTGCTGATAATGGGCCTCTGTACGCCTATGTAGATATTCCATTGGAACACAGGAGTGATGGTTGCTGATAATGGGCCTCTGTACTCCTATGTAGATATTCCATTGGAACACAGGAGTGATGGTTGCTGATAATGGGCCTCTGTACACCTATGTAGATATTCCATTGGAACACAGGAGTGATGGTTGCTGATAATGGGCCTCTGTACTCCTATGTAGATATTCCATTGGAACACAGGAGTGATGGTTGCTGATAATGGGCCTCTGTACTCCTATGTAGATATTCCATTGGAACACAGGAGTGATGGTTGCTGATAATGGGCCTCTGTACACCTACCATTGGAACACAGGAGTGATGGTTGCTGATAATGGGCCTCTGTACTCCTATGTAGATATTCCATTGGAACACAGGAGTGATGGTTGCTGATAATGGGCCTCTGTACTCCTATGTAGATATTCCATTGGAACACAGGAGTGATGGTTGCTGATAATGGGCCTCTGTACACCTATGTAGATATTCCAGTGGAACACAGGAGTGATGGTTGCTGATAATGGGCCTCTGTACTCCTATGTAGATATTCCATTGGAACACAGGAGTGATGGTTGCTGATAATAAACCTCTGTACACCTAATGTAGATATTCCAGTGGAACACAGGAGTGATGGTTGCTGATAATGGGCCTCTGTACTCCTATGTAGATATTCCATTGGAACACAGGAGTGATGGTTGCTGATAATGGGCCTCTGTACACCTATGTAGATATTCCATTGGAACACAGGAGTGATGGTTGCTGATAATGGGCCTCTGTACACCTATGTAGATATTCCATTGGAACACAGGAGTGATGGTTGCTGATAATGGGCCTCTGTACACCTATGTAGATATTCCATTGGAACACAGGAGTGATGGTTGCTGATAATGGGCCTCTGTACACCTATGTAGATATTCCAGTGGAACACAGGAGTGATGGTTGCTGATAATGGGCCTCTGTACTCCTATGTAGATATTCCATTGGAACACAGGAGTGATGGTTGCTGATAATGGGTCTCTGTACTCCTATGTAGATATTCCATTGGAACACAGGAGTGATGGTTGCTGATAATGGGCCTCTGTACACCTATGTAGATATTCCAGTGGAACACAGGAGTGATGGTTGCTGATAATGGGCCTCTGTACTCCTATGTAGATATTCCATTGGAACACAGGAGTGATGGTTGCTGATAATGGGCCTCTGTACTCCTATGTAGATATTCCATTGGAACACAGGAGTGATGGTTGCTGATAATGGGCCTCTGTACGCCTCTGTAGATATTCCACTGGAACACAGGAGTGATGGTTGCTGATAATGGGTCTCTGTACTCCTATGTAGATATTCCAGTGGAACACAGGAGTGATGGTTGCTGATAATGGGCCTCTGTACGCCTATGTAGATATTCCAGTGGAACACAGGAGTGATGGTTGCTGATAATGGGCCTCTGTACACCTATGTAGATATTCCATTGGAACACAGGAGTGATGGTTGCTGATAATGGGCCTCTGTACACCTATGTAGATATTCCAGTGGAACACAGGAGTGATGGTTGCTGATAATGGGCCTCTGTACTCCTATGTAGATATTCCATTGGAACACAGGAGTGATGGTTGCTGATAATGGGCCTCTGTACACCTATGTAGATATTCCAGTGGAACACAGGAGTGATGGTTGCTGATAATGGGCCTCTGTACTCCTATGTAGATATTCCATTGGAACACAGGAGTGATGGTTGCTGATAATGGGCCTCTGTACACTATGTAGATATTCCAGTGGAACACAGGAGTGATGGTTGCTGATAATGGGCCTCTGTACTCTATGTAGATATTCCATTGGAACACAGGAGTGATGGTTGCTGATAATGGGCCTCTGTACACCTATGTAGATATTCCATTGGAACACAGGAGTGATGGTTGCTGATAATGGGCCTCTGTACACCTATGTAGATATTCCATTGATGATTTGCTGACACATATGGAGGATTGATGGTTGCTGATAATGGGCCTCTGTACACCTATGAGATATTCTGATCATGTGGAACTCTACAGGAGTGATGGTTCTTTGATGATAAACACTCTGATGATGGGTAAAACTCTGATACTCCTATGTAGATATTCTATTGGAACACAGGAGTGATGGTTGCTGATGATGGGTACTCTGTGATGAGTACTCTATGATAGATATTCCATTGGAACACAGGAGTGATGGTTGCTGATGATGGGCCTCTGTGATGCACTCTATGTAGATATTCCATGATGGAACACAGATGAGTATTCTATGATTACTATGATAATGATGCGTATTCTATGATGAGTACTCTATGATATGATGAGTATTCTATGATGCGTACTCTATGATGCATGGTACTCTATGATGCGTACTCTATGATGCGTACTCTATGATGCGTATTCTATGATGCGTATTCTATGATGATATTCCATGATGCAACTCTAGGATGTGATGGTATTCTGATGCGTACTCTATGATGCATGGCGTACTCTATGATGAGTACTCTATGAGATATTCCATGATGAACACTCTATGATGCAGATGAGTGATGGTATTCTATGATGATAATGGGTACCTCTACTCTATGATGCGTACTCTATGATGATATTCTATGATGGAACTATGATGAGTACTCTATGATGCAGATGAGTGAGTATTCTATGATGATATGATGAGTATTCTATGATGCGTATTCTATGATGTCTATGATGCGTATTCTATGATAGATATTCCATGATGGAACACAGGAGTATTCTATGATGGTTGCTGATAATGGGCCTCTGTACGCCTATGATAGATATTCCAGTGGAACACAGGAGTGATGGTTGCTGATAATGGGCCTCTGTACACCTATGTAGATATTCCATGATGGAACACAGATGCGTACTCTATGATGGTATTCTATGATGATATTCTATGATGCGTACTCTATGATGCGTACTCTATGATATTCTATGATGGTATTCTATGATGCGTACTGATAATGATATTCTATGATGCGTACCTATGATAGATATTCCATGATGGAACACAGATGAGTGATGGTTGCTGATACTCTATGGGCCTCTGATACTCTATGATGCGTACTGATAGATATTCCATTGGAACACAGGAGTGATGGTTGCTGATAATGATGGCCTCTGTACTACCTCTATGATAGATATTCCATGATGGTACTCTATGATGCGTACATGATGACTCTATGATGGTATTCTATGATGCGTACTCTATGATGAGTACTGATGCGTACTCTATGGGCCTCTGATACTCTATGATGCGTACTCTATGATAGATTCTATTCCATTGGAACACAGGAGTATTCTATGATGGTTGCTGATACTCTATGGGTACCTCTGATGCGTACTCCTATGTAGATATTCCATGATGGAACACAGGAGTGATGGTTGCTGATAATGATGGCCTCTGATACTCTATGATGCGTACTCTATGATAGATTCTATGATCCTATGATGCTACTCTATGATGAACATGATGAGTATTCAGATGAGTACTCTATGATGCGTACTCTATGATGAGTATTCTATGATGCGTATTCTATGATGCGTACTCTATGATGAGTACTCTATGATGCGTATTCTATGATGCGTATGATGCGTATTCTGATACACTATGATGCGTACTCTATGATGTAGATATTCCATTATTCTATGACACTCTATGATGCGTACTCTATGATGCGTACTCTATGATGCGTACTCTATGATGCGTACTCTATGATGAGTATTCTATGATGCACTCTATGATGAGTACTCTATGATGCATACTCTATGATGCGTACTCTATGCACTCTATGATGAGTATTCTATGATGAGTATTCTATGATGCGTACTCTATGATGAGTATTCTATGATAGTATTCTAATGAGTCATGATTACAACTATTATGCGTATTCTATGATGCGTATTCTATGATGCGTACTCTATGATGAGTACTCTATGATCGTATTCTATGATGCGTATTCTATGATGCGTATTCTATGATGGACTCTATGATGCGTATATGATATTCTATTTACTCTATGATGAGTACTCTATGATGCGTAAATGCAACACAAAATGACGTACTCTATGATGACATGATTACTCTATGATGATATTCTATGATGCGTACTCTAAACTCTTTGAACGATGTACTCTGTGATGTTCTATGATGAATGATGAGTAATGATGCACTCTGATGAATGACCTCTATGATGAGTATCTATGATCGTACTCTATGATGCGTACTCTATGATGAGTACTCTATGATGCGTACTCTATGATGCGTACTCTATGATGAGTATTCTATGATGAGTACTCTATGATGAGTACTCTATGATGCGTACTCTATGATGAGTATTCTATGATGAGTATTCTATGATGCGTACTCTATGATGAGTACTCTATGATGCGTACTCTATGATGCGTACTCTATGATGAGTATTCTATGATGCGTACTCTATGATGAGTACTCTATGATGCGTACTCTATGATGAGTATTCTATGATGAGTATTCTATGATGAGTACTCTATGATGCGTACTCTATGATGAGTACTCTATGATGAGTATTCTATGATGCGTACTCTATGATGCGTACTCTATGATGCGTACTCTATGATGCGTACTCTATGATGCGTACTCTATGATGAGTATTCTATGATGCGTACTCTATGATGAGTACTCTATGATGCATACTCTATGATGCGTACTCTATGATGAGTATTCTATGATGCGTATTCTATGATGAGTACTCTATGATGCATACTCTATGATGCGTACTCTATGATGAGTATTCTATGATGAGTATTCTATGATGCGTACTCTATGATGAGTATTCTATGATGCGTATTCTATGATGCGTACTCTATGATGCGTATTCTATGATGAGTATTCTATGATGAGTATTCTATGATGCGTACTCTATGATGAGTATTCTATGATGCGTATTCTATGATGAGTATTCTATGATGCGTATTCTATGATGAGTATTCTATGATGCGTATTCTATGATGAGTATTCTATGATGCGTATTCTATGATGAGTATTCTATGATGCGTACTCTATGATGCGTATTCTATGATGAGTACTCTATGATGAGTATTCTATGATGCGTACTCTATGATGCGTACTCTATGATGAGTATTCTATGATGAGTACTCTATGATGAGTATTCTATGATGCGTACTCTATGATGCGTACTCTATGATGAGTATTCTATGATGCGTACTCTATGATGAGTATTCTATGATGCATACTCTATGATGAGTATTCTATGATGCGTATTCTATGATGCGTACTCTATGATGAGTATTCTATGATGAGTATTCTATGATGCGTACTCTATGATGCGTACTCTATGATGCGTATTCTATGATGCGTATTCTATGATGCGTACTCTATGATGAGTACTCTATGATGCGTATTCTATGATGCGTATTCTATGATGCGTATTCTATGATGCGTACTCTATGATGCGTACTCTATGATGCGTATTCTATGATGCGTACTCTATGATACTCTATGATGCGTATGATGCGTATTCTATGATGCGTACTCTATGATGCGTATCTATGATGCGTACTCTATGATGCGTATTCTATGATGCGTACTCTATGATGAGTATTATGATGCATACTCTATGATGCGTACTCTATGATGAGTACTCTATGATGCGTATTCTATGATGAGTACTCTATGATGAGTACTCTATGATGCGTACTCTATGATGAGTATTCTATGATGCGTACTCTATGATGAGTATTCTATGATGCGTACTCTATGATGAGTACTCTATGATGCGTACTCTATGATGCGTACTCTATGATGCGTATTCTATGATGCGTACTATGATGCTACTCTATGATGAGTATTCTATGATGCGTACTCTATGATGCGTACTCTATGATGAGTACTCTATGATGCGTACTCTATGATGCGTACTCTATGATGAGTATTCTATGATGCGTACTCTATGATGAGTACTCTATGATGCGTACTCTATGATGAGTATTCTATGATGAGTATTCTATGATGCGTATTCTATGATGAGTACTCTATGATGAGTACTCTATGATGCGTACTCTATGATGCGTACTCTATGATGAGTATTCTATGATGCGTACTCTATGATGAGTATTCTATGATGCGTACTCTGATGAGTACTCTATGATGAGTATTCTATGATGAGTATTCTATGATGAGTATTCTATGATGCGTACTCTATGATGAGTACTCTATGATGAGTATTCTATGATGCGTATTCTATGATGAGTATTCTATGATGCGTATTCTATGATGAGTATTCTATGATGAGTATTCTATGATGCGTACTCTATGATGCGTATTCTATGATGCGTATTCTATGATGCGTATTCTATGATGCGTACTCTATGATGCGTATTCTATGATGCGTATTCTATGATGCGTACTCTATGATGCGTACTCTATGATGCGTATTCTATGATGCGTATTCTATGATGCGTACTCTATGATGCGTACTCTATGATGCGTACTCTATGATGAGTATTCTATGATGCGTACTCTATGATGCGTACTCTATGATGAGTACTCTATGATGCGTACTCTATGATGAGTATTCTATGATGAGTATTCTATGATGCGTACTCTATGATGAGTACTCTATGATGCATACTCTATGATGCGTACTCTATGATGCATACTCTATGATGAGTATTCTATGATGCGTATTCTATGATGCGTACTCTATGATGAGTACTCTATGATGAGTATTCTATGATGAGTATTCTATGATGCGTACTCTATGATGCGTACTCTATGATGCGTATTCTATGATGCGTATTCTATGATGCGTACTCTATGATGAGTACTCTATGATGCGTATTCTATGATGCGTATTCTATGATGCGTACTCTATGATGCGTACTCTATGATGCGTATTCTATGATGCGTACTCTATGATGCGTACTCTATGATGCGTACTCTATGATGCGTACTCTATGATGCGTACTCTATGATGCGTACTCTATGATGCGTACTCTATGATGCGTACTCTATGATGAGTATTCTATGATGCGTACTCTATGATGAGTACTCTATGATGCATACTCTATGATGCGTACTCTATGATGAGTACTCTATGATGCGTATTCTATGATGAGTACTCTATGATGAGTACTCTATGATGCGTACTCTATGATGAGTATTCTATGATGCGTACTCTATGATGAGTATTCTATGATGCGTACTCTATGATGAGTACTCTATGATGCGTACTCTATGATGCGTACTCTATGATGAGTATTCTATGATGCGTACTCTATGATGCGTACTCTATGATGAGTACTCTATGATGCGTACTCTATGATGAGTACTCTATGATGCGTACTCTATGATGAGTATTCTATGATGAGTATTCTATGATGCGTACTCTATGATGCGTACTCTATGATGAGTACTCTATGATGCGTACTCTATGATGCGTACTCTATGATGAGTATTCTATGATGCGTACTCTATGATGAGTACTCTATGATGCGTACTCTATGATGAGTATTCTATGATGAGTATTCTATGATGAGTACTCTATGATGCGTACTCTATGATGCGTACTCTATGATGAGTATTCTATGATGAGTATTCTATGATGAGTACTCTATGATGCGTACTCTATGATGCGTACTCTATGATGCGTACTCTATGATGCGTACTCTATGATATACGCATCATAGAGTAATATTCAGACTGAGTGTAAATCTCCAGTCTGTTAATTCATTAACGAGGGTCAGACCTTGCTAAGCGCCTGCAGATCAGAGCCAGGTGCAACACTCAGAGATCGTCTCAGTTTCCTAATAGAATGGAATTACCTGATTAATTGATTAGTGGAGTTCATGTAATATGGCTTGAGAGAAACAGACAGACAGACAGACAGTGAGTGAGTGAGTGAGTGAGTGAGTGAGTGAGTGAGTGAGTGAGTGAGTGAGTGAGTGAGTGAGTGAGTGAGTGAGTGAGAGAGAGAGAGACAGACAGACAGACAGACAGACAGACAGACAGACAGACAGACAGACAGACAGACAGACAGAGACAGCCAGAGAGAGAGAGAGAGTGAGCGAGACAGACAGAAAGAGAGAGTGAGAGACAGACAGAGAGAGACGGACGGACGGACGGAACATGAACGTTGTGGTAATTGTCTCCTATTTGCCACTTTGGCAAGTTACATTTCTCTCCACATTTAGCTGCGAAGTTACTGTGACACTTTCAAACACAGTATATAGCTGTAGAGAAGAAGAAAGAGAAGGAAGGAGGAAGAGAAAGAATAACGAGGAGGAAGGAGAAGGAAGGACGAAGATAAAGATGAAGAAAGAGGAGGAAGGAGGAAGGAAGGTGGAAGAGAAAGAAGAAGAAAGAGGAGGAAGGAGAAAGAAGGACGAAGATAAAGATGAAGAAAGAGGAGGAAGGAGGAAGGAAGGTGGAAGAGAAAGAAGAAGAAAGAGGAGGAAGGAGAAAGAAGGAGGAAGAGAAAGAAGAAGAAAGAGGAGGAAGGAGGAAGAGAAAGAAGAAGAAAGAGGAGGAAGGAGGAAGGAGGAAGAGAAAGAAGAACGAGGAGGAAGGAGAAGGAAGGACGAAGATAAAGATGAAGAAAGAGGAGGAAGGAGGAAGGAAGGTGGAAGAGAAAGAAGAAGAAAGAGGAGGAAGGAGAAAGAAGGAGGAAGAGAAAGAAGAAGAAAGAGGAGGAAGGAGGAAGGAGGAAGAGAAAGAAGAAGAAAGAGGAGGAAGGAGGAAGGAGGAAGAGAAAGAAGAAGAAAGAGGAGGAAGGAGAATGAAGGAGGGAGAGAAAGAAGAAGAAAGAGGAGGAAGGAGGAAGAGAAAGAAGAAGAAAGAGGAGGAAGGAGAATGAAGGAGGGAGAGAAAGAAGAAGAAAGAGGAGTAAGGAGGAAGAGAAAGAAGAAGAAAGAGGAGGAAGGAGAATGAAGGAGGAAGAGAAAGAAGAAGAAAGAGGAGGAAGGAGGAAGAGAAAGAAAAAGAAAGAGGAGGAAGGAGAATGAAGGAGGAAGAGAAAGAAGAAGAAAGAGGAGGAAGGAGGAAGAGAAAGAAGAAGAAAGAGGAGGAAGGAGAATGAAGGAGGAAGAGAAAGAAGAAGAAAGAGGAGGAAGGAGAATGAAGGAGGAAGAGAAAGAAGAGGAAGAAAGAGGAGGAAGGAGAATGAAGAAGAAAGAGGAGGAAGAGAAGAGAAGAAGAAGAAAGAGGAGGAAGGAGAATGAAGGAGGAAGAGAAAGAAGAAGAAAGAGGAGGAAGGAGAATGAAGGAGGAAGAGAAAGAAGAAGAAAGAGGAGGAAGGAGAATGAAGGAGGGAGAGAAAGAAGAAGAAAGAGGAGGAAGGAGGAAGAGAAAGAAGAAGAAAGAGGAGGAAGGAGAATGAAGGAGGGAGAGAAAGAAGAAGAAAGAGGAGGAAGGAGGAAGAGAAAGAAGAAGAAAGAGGAGGAAGGAGGAAAAGAAAGAAGAAGAAAGAGGAGGAAGGAGAAGGAAGGATGAAGAGAAAGAAGAAGAAAGAGGAGGAAGGAGGAAAGAAAGAAGAAGAAAGAGGAGGAAGGAGAAGGAAAAGCGCATCACCAGGTGAAAGGGAATATGTTTGATGAGAGAGAGAGAATCAAACGCATAAGTGAAACAAGATAGTTTCATGTTGTCGTGTGCAATTGGGTATTGCACTGAGCCTAGTGCTGTATGGTCGCTGTCCACGGTGCTGATCTCTGCCTAGTCGACCGCTGGTGCTGAAACTGACAGCTATGTGTGTGTGTGAAAGAGAGAATTATCTGAGGTCAAACTGATGTTACCCAGTCACAGTGACCCTCCTTATCACTTAGACCCCCCACACACACCCCCCACACACACACCCCCATCCCCGGGAGACCGGTCTTACTGAATCTCGTTTGACCTTGTCGTTTAAAAAAAAAAAAGCAAACAGCTGCGGTCATCTATCTGCAGAGGCTGCTCATTAACTGCGGCGCGCGGCGAGCCGATGCGTTTATTAGTCTATCATCATGCTCTTAGTCACGGCTCTGATGAGATTAAACCACAGGGGGTTGGTGGCACCTTAATCAGGGAGGACGGGGCTCGTGGTAATGACTGGAGTGGAATGGTATCAAATACATTAAACACAGGGGGTTGGTGGCACCTTAATCAGGGAGGACAGGGCTCGTGGTAACGGATGGAGTGGAATCAGTGGAACGGTATCAAGTGCGTGGTTTCCATGGTTTCCATGGTTTCCAGGTGTCTGATGCCAGTCCATTTGCTCCGATTCCAGACATTATCATGAGCCGTCCTCCCCTCGGCAGCCTCCTGCCGGATTAAACTATATTTTTCGTTCTGCCATAATCACATCATCATTTATCTCTCCCGTCCCGTCCGCCCGCCGACGTACTGGAGCACACTTAGGTCGTACTGGAGCACACTTAGGTCGTACTGGAGCACACTTAGGTCATACTGGAGCACACTTAGGTCGTGCTGAAACGCCCTCCTACGCCGCGACCGACAGCCCTGTACTTAAGCTCGGTTGGTCATGTGACAGAGATGTTTCTCCACCAAAAAGTGATTCAGCGTTTCTCCCATCTTTTTCAAATTGTCCCTCATAACGACCGTAGTAGAATGGGTTCCATAGATTATTCATCATCACTTTCCTTTACTCGTTTATTATGGGGGAATAGGCCTCCTATTTAGTTATTCTCTTTAGGAACTGCAGAGTAGCCCTGGTCCTATAGGCTCTACCTCCTGACATCTCCTGGTGAGTTATGTCGCTGAGGGATCTGTCTCTGTCGCATTTAACACGTGGCTCACTGTTCAACAGAAAGAGACATCACAGACCTCTACTGTTCTACTAGTGGCCTCACTGTTCAACAGAAAGAGACATCACAGACCTCTACTGTTCTACTAGTGGCTCACTGTTCAACAGAAAGAGACATCACAGACCTCTACTGTTCTACTCGTGGCTCACTGTTCAACAGAAAGAGACATCACAGACCTCTACTGTTCTACTAGTGGCTCACTGTTCAACAGAAAGAGACATCACAGACCTCTACTGTTCTACTCGTGGCTCACTGTTCAACAGAAAGAGACATCACAGACCTCTACTGTTCTACTAGTGGCCTCACTGTTCAACAGAAAGAGGCATCACAGACCTCTACTGTTCTACTAGTGGCCTCACTGTTCAACAGAAAGAGACATCACAGACCTCTACTGTTCTACTAGTGGCTCACTGTTCAACAGAAAGAGACATCACAGACCTCTACTGTTCTACTAGTGGCCTCACTGTTCAACAGAAAGAGACATCACAGACCTCTACTGTTCTACTAGTGGCTCACTGTTCAACAGAAAGAGACATCACAGACCTCTACTGTTCTACTAGTGGCTCACTGTTCAACAGAAAGAGACATCACAGACCTCTACTGTTCTACTCGTGGCTCACTGTTCAACAGAAAGAGGCATCACAGACCTCTACTGTTCTACTCGTGGCTCACTGTTCAACAGAAAGAGACATCACAGACCTCTACTGTTCTACTAGTGGCTCACTGTTCAACAGAAAGAGACATCACAGACCTCTACTGTTCTACTAGTGGCCTCACTGTTCAACAGAAAGAGACATCACAGACCTCTACTGTTCTACTAGTGGCCTCACTGTTCAACAGAAAGAGACATCACAGACCTCTACTGTTCTACTAGTGGCTCACTGTTCAACAGAAAGAGACATCACAGACCTCTACTGTTCTACTAGTGGCCTCACTGTTCAACAGAAAGAGACATCACAGACCTCTACTGTTCTACTAGTGGCTCACTGTTCAACACTGTTCAACCTCCCAGTCTGGATTGGTCAACCTCCCAGTCTGGATTGGTCAACCTCCCAGTCTGGATTGGTCCATCTCCCAGTCTGGATTGGCCACTTCCCAGTCTGGATTGGTCAACCTCCCAGTCTGGATTGGTCCACCTCCCAGTCTGGATTGGTCATCCTCCCAGTCTGGATTGGTCAACCTCCCAGTCTGGATTGGTCCACCTCCCAGTCTGGATTGGTCCACCTCCCAGTCTGGATTGGTCAACCTCCCAGTCTGGATTGGTCCACCTCCCAGTCTGGATTGGTCCACCTCCCAGTCTGGATTGGTCAACCTCCCAGTCTGGATTGGTCAACCTCCCAGTCTGGATTGGTCAACCTCCCAGTCTGGATTGGTCAACCTCCCAGTCTGGATTGGTCAACCTCCCAGTCTGGATTGGTTAACCTCCCAGTCTGGATTGGTCAACCTCCCAGTCTGGATTGGTCAACCTCCCAGTCTGGATTGGTCAACCTCCCAGTCTGGATTGGTCCACCTCCCAGTCTGGATTGGTCAACCTCCCAGTCTGGATTGGTCAACCTCCGAGTCTGGATTGGTCCACCTCCCAGTCTGGATTGGTCAACCTCCCAGTCTGGATTGGTCAACCTCCCAGTCTGGATTGGTCCACCTCCCAGTCTGGATTGGTCAACCTCCCAGTCTGGATTGGTCAACCTCCCAGTCTGGATTGGTCAACCTCCCAGTCTGGATTGGTCCACCTCCCAGTCTGGATTGGTCAACCTCCCAGTCTGGATTGGCCACCTCCCAGTCTGGATTGGTCCACCTCCCAGTCTGGATTGGGCATCTCCCAGTCTGGATTGGCCACCTCCCAGTCTGGATTGGTCCACCTCCCAGTCTGGATTGGTCAACCTCCCAGTCTGGATTGGTCAACCTCCCAGTCTGGATTGGTCAACCTCCCAGTCTGGATTGGCCAACCTCCCAGTCTGGATTGGTCAACCTCCCAGTCTGGATTGGTCAACCTCCCAGTCTGGATTGGTCCACCTCCCAGTCTGGATTGGTCAACCTCCCAGTCTGGATTGGTCAACCTCCCAGTCTGGATTGGTCAACCTCCCAGTCTGGCTGGCATCGTACTTACACATCCTTTAATCCATTTATTTTTCACTCTCCCTTTTTCTCACTCACTCACTCACTCACTCACTCAAGCGCGCACACACACACACACACACACACACACACACACACACACACACACACACACACACACACACACACACACACACACACACACACACACACACACACACACACACACACACACACACACACACACACACACACACACACACACACAGTGTCTCTCATTAGTTGTTGATGAAGAAAAATTATCTGGGACAGAAGTCATAGAGCCACATTCTCTCTTCATCAACCAGCTCTCACAGTCTCTCGTCAGAATCAGACGTTCATCCATGTTTCTCAAACGTCTCATTTCGAAGTTGTTGAAGGTTGTTGAAGGTTAAGGTTAGGTATTAACTCTGAATGGTTCAATGGAGGTTTTAAGGTTTAGGATAGGCTTAAATCAACAACAAACAAAAACAACTTTGTATCAGTGTATTCAAACATGCATCCTTTGGCACAAGAGGTTTCCACGTCATCTCCCGACATCCCCAGACATGAATGGACGTTGAATATTGACTTGCATCGCGGGTGACCTGGCTGCTCAACATACATGAATAAATCCCATTAATAATTCTCAATTGTTTTATTAAATAGATACATTTTCTACTGTCATTACAGTTTATACATGTACTTACATACTGATACAGTCGTTTAGAATAATCTGTAGGAGGAACTCAAACTATTTATTCTGTTGTCGAAACCAGTCACAACTAAACCGTCCTACTGTACATCTATATTACATTGTATATTTACAGAAATGTATAATTCCACAGGTATTTACAATAAAGGTCCATATTGATCACTGCTTTTGAACGCACATTGTATTTTGTCCCTCTTGGTTAATGAAGTCTGTTGCTTTCCAAATCATTGGCTACATATTAGAAACAACTACAGTTGATATCAGTTGAGAACAAAACGGATACTAATTGCTCTTCCGTTCATGAAACAGTTTACTCTGTACATAAAACAACGATTGATAATGGCATAGATTGAGGGAGTGAACGTTAAACATTACACGGCGACGTTAGCCAACCGGGGATCGGAGTCCTGCTCGTACCGGTAATGGTACACTTCCATCTGGTCGCGGCACGCATCACGGATGTTGTTGAGCCACCGTTTGATGCCTCTCCGGTTTAGATAGAGCACCATGAGGAATACAATACCGATCAGCGCCATGACTATCCCTAGGAACACGTAGGACACCGCCTCCAAGTTCTCATTGAGACAATCCACGTCCTCACCGCGTAACCGCTCCAGTGGAATCCCCTTTTTGACATCAGGCTCAGCGCACAGGAGGCGCGCGGCGTCCACACATTGGGAAGAGTTCTTTAACCAGAGGTAGAAGGACTCGAGTTCACAGTTACACCTGAAAGGATTTAGAGACAGATAAATTCGCACTCTCTTGTGACGGTACAAACTAGATATGTTCTCTCTACCGATGTTCTCGATGGAATTGTTGGTGAGAACTAAAGTGTGGAGGTTGAACGCGTCCAACCGTGAGATGGGTATGGTTTTCAATCGGTTTCCTGACAGCTCCAGCCGGTGGAGGTTGCGTAACGTGTCGGTGGCCTGCAGCGCGTTGGAGAGCTGCGCCACGGCTGGAGCAAGGAGCGAGTCGTTCAGGTAAAGAGAACGGAGCTCCCGCAGTCCGTGAAACGCCCGGTCCGAAATATACACCAACGGGTTGTGGCTCAAATCCAGTAAATTCAACCTGGGTAGTCCCGTGAAAGCGTCAGCCTCGATCACCATGATCCCGTTATGTGACAGTGAGAGGGTCGTTAGTTCGAGTTCCGTCCCGTTATTCGTGGAGAACGCTCCTCCCGGTAACGTTGAGATGTTGTTCCCCCTGAGTATTAACGTGGTCGCCCAGGCAGGTATGTCACCCGGTAACTCAGTGTGTTCGGCATCCCGGCAGGTCACCGTCCCGGAGTCTCTGACACAGATACAGGATAACGGACACTCTTTCTCTGCTTTGACAGAAGAAAACAACAAACACACGAACACGGCCTCGGCTAATAAACAAAAACACCGGCCTTTCAGAAAAGAAAGAACACCTCGTAAAACGTCACCAAAATAATACATTTTTACAATAGTTCAGTTAGACGTCTTGCACAACGTCGTTTCGAAGTGGGAGACAGGACACACTTCCCCTCTCTCTGAGGCCACAGGTCAAGTAGTTTCGTCGGTCAATTTGCTTGAGAAGAAAAAAAACTCTCAATAGTATTTATTCTTCTTCATTCTCGCATTCCTTCTCTCTCTCGTCCCCCCAAAATGTGTCCGGTCTCTCTGTCCCTCCGGAGTTGACGCGCAGTGAAGTGACAGTATGAGTACAGTAGAATGTTGGCAGAGCTGCGACGTGAGATTGTGGAAGAGGAAGAGGCTGCGGGTTTAGGGTGTGTGGACAGCAGATTATTCTCTCTCTCATCTCTCCACCCCCATCTCTCTCTCTGAGGTGTTTTTAACGTCTCGTTTAGTGAGTGAGTGAGTGAGTGAGTGAGTGAGGGAGTGAGTGAGTCAGACTGAGGAGAGATCCCTGTAGCACTCTCACACACTCTCACAGCACCAGCATGTGAAAGAGGACACGATCCACAGAACTGACTGAATGACAGGCAGACAGACAGACTTTCCTGTTCTCCTCTCTCTTCCACCTCAACTGGTGATGGAGAGAACACCTCTAAAGCCACTTCAGCTGAGCTGATGGAACAAAGTGTGTGAGAGAGAAAGAGTGGAGTCTTGTTTTCAGGTTACCAGAATAGAAGTGGAGACTTGACAGTTGACACTGGTCCTGGCTAGACACCCTAATTAAATCCAACCATTAGAGTGCTACCAACTTCAACCTACACCCCTAGCTTACTAGCCTATTACTATTAGCTTACTAGCCTATTAACATTAACCTACAAGCCTGTTACCATTAGCTAACTAGCCTATTACCATTAGCTTACTAGCCTATTAACATTAACCTACGACCCTGTTACCATTAGCTTACTAGCCTATTAACATTAACCTACTAGCCTTTTACCATTAGCTAACTAGCCTATTACCATTAGCTTACTAGCCGATTACCATTAGCTTACTAGCCTAATTCCATTAACCTACCTGCATATTACCATTAACCTACCTGCATATTACCATTAACCTACCTGCAGATTACCATTAGCTTACTAGCCTATTACCATTAACTTACTAGCCTATTACCATTAGCTTGCTAGCCTATTACCATTAGCTTACTAGCCTATTACCATTAGCTTACTAGACTATTAACATTAACCTACGAGCCTGTTACCATTAGCTAACTAGCCTATTACCATTAGCTTACTAGCCTATTAACATCAACCTACGAGCCTGTTACCATTAGCTAACTAGCCTATTACCATTAGCTTACTAGCCGATTACCATTAGCTTACTAGCCTAATTCCATTAACCTACCTGCATATTACCACTAGCTTACTAGCCTATTACAATTAGCTTACTAGCCTATTACAATTAGCTTACTAGCCTGTTACCATTAGCTTACTAGCCTATTACCATTAGCTTACTAGCCTATTACCATTAGCTTACTAACATATTACCATTAACCTACTTGCCTGTTACCATTAACTTACTAGCCTGTTACCATTGATTAACCTACTAGCATATTACCATTAACCTACTAGCCTATTACGACAGATGCTAGTCTACTGTCTTTCTCTCAAATGCCAGTCAGTTGCTGCTACAGTGTAGGCCTAGTAGTTATACCACTGCTTTGCAGAGCCCTCAGTTGTTCAAAAGTGATTAGCTGTTATATGACTGTGTCACAATGTCCCAGCTGTCATAGCCTACTGCTTGGTATAAAGGGATGTGTTGGCCTTGAATACTGGATAATGTGGTAATTTTTCTTTTTGGCCATAAGGCGTAGGATGCTGGGCCTGAAAGGATGATCTATAACAGGCCTTAACGGATGATCTATAACAGGCCTGAATGGATGATCTATAACAGGCCTTAATTAATGGATGATCTGTAACAGGCCTTAATTAATGGATGATCTATAACAGTCCTGAATGGATGATCTATAACAGGCCTTAATTAATGGATGATCTATAACAGGTCTTAATTAATGGATGATCTATAACAGGCCTTAACGGATGATCTATAACAGGCCTTAATTAATGGATGATCTATAACAGGCCTTAATTAATGGATGATCTATAACAGGCCTTAATTAATGGATGATCTGTAACAGGCCTTAATTAATGGATGATCTATAACAGTCCTGAATGGATGATCTATAACAGGCCTGAATGGATGATCTATAACAGGTCTTAATTAATGGATGATCTGTAACAGGCCTGAATGGATGATCTATAACAGGCCTGAATGGATGATCTATAACAAGCCTTAATTAATGGATGATCTGTAACAGGCCTGAATGGATGATCTATAACAGGCCTTAATTAATGGATGATCTGTAACAGGTCTTAATTAATGGATGATCTGTAACAGGCCTGAATGGATGATCTATAACAGGCCTGAATGGATGATCTATAACAGGCCTTAATTAATGGATGATCTATAACAGGCCTTAATTAATGGATGATCTATAACAGTCCTGAATGGATGATCTATAACAGGTCTTAATTAATGGATGATCTGTAACAGGCCTGCATGGATGATCCCTCAGGCCTTAATGGATGATCTATAACAGGCCTTAATGGATGATCTATAACAGGCCTTAATTAATGGATTATCTATAACAGGCCTTAATGGATTATCTATAACAGGCCTTAATTAATGGATGATCTATAACAGGCCTTAATGGATGATCTATAACAGGCCTTAATGGATGATCTATAACAGGCCTTAATGGATGATCTATAACGGGCCTTAATTAATGGATGATATTTAACAGGCCTTAATTAATGGATGATCTATAACAGGCCTTAATTAATGGATGATCTATAACAGGCCTTAACTAATGGATGATCTATAACAGGCCTTAATTAATGGATGATCTATAACAGGCCTTAACTAATGGATGATCTATAACAGGCTTTAATTAATGGATGATCTATAACAGGCCTTAACTAATGGATGATCTATAACAGGCCTTAATGGATGATCTATAACAGGCCTTAATTAATGGATGATCTATAACAGGCCTTAATGGATGATCTATCACAGGCCTTAATTAATGGATGATCTATAACAGGCCTTAATTAATGGATGATCTATAACAGGCCTTAACTAATGGATGATCTATAACAGGCCTTAACTAATGGATGATCTATAATGGGCCTTAACTAATGGATGATCTATAACAGGCCTTAACTAATGGATGATCTATAACAGGCCTTAACTAATGGATGATCTATAATGGGCCTTAACTAATGGATGATCTATAACAGGCCTTAACTAATGGATGATCTATAACAGGCCTTAATTAATGGATGATCTATAACAGGCCTTAATGGATGATCTATAACAGGCCTTAACTAATGGATGATCTATAACAGGCCTTAACTAATGGATGATCTATAACAGGCCTTAACTAATGGATGATCTATAACAGGCCTTAATTAATGGATGATCTATAACAGGCCTTAACTAATGGATGATCTATAACAGGCCTTAACTAATGGATGATCTATAACAGGCCTTAACTAATGGATGATCTATAACAGGCCTTAATTAATGGATGATCTATAACAGGCCTTAACTAATGGATGATCTATAACAGGCCTTAATTAATGGATGATCTATAACAGGCCTTAATGGATGATCTATAACAGGCCTTAACTAATGGATGATCTATAACAGGCCTGAATGGATGATCTATAACAGGCCTTAATGGATGATCTATAACAGGCCTTAACTAATGGATGATCTATAACAGGCCTTAATGGATGATCTATAACAGGCCTTAACTAATGGATGATCTATAACAGGCCTTAACTAATGGATGATCTATAACAGGCCTGAATGGATGATCTATAACAGGCCTTAACTAATGGATGATCTATAACAGGCCTTAATTAATGGATGATCTATAACAGGCCTTAATGGATGATCTATAACAGGCCTTAATGGATGATCCATAACAGGCCTTAATGGATGATCTATAACAGGCCTTAATGGATGATCTATAACAGGCCTTAACTAATGGATGATCTATAACAGGTCTTAATTAATGGATGATCTGTAACAGGCCTTAATGGATGATCTATAACGGGGGTATATCAACGATGTTCCCCTTCTCTTATTGTATGAGTGTTGATCTAAGATCAGTTTAGCCTTTAAGATCCTATTAAATAAGATACACGTATTGATGTTTGATGTACACTACCAGTCAAACGTTTTGGACATGCCTACCAATTCAAGGGATTTTCTATATTTTTTAAAAACTATTTTCTACATTGTAGAATAATAGTGAGGTCATCGAAACTATGAAATAACACATATGGATTCATGTAGTAACCAAAAAAAGTGTTAAATATACTTCAAAGTAGCTACACTTTTGCCTTGATGACAGCTTTGCACACTCAGAGTTCCCTCTATCCATCTTAATCTTTTATTTTTATTGGCCAGTCTGTGATATTACTTTTTCTTTGCAACTCTGCCTAGAAGGTCAGCATCCCGGAGTCGCCTCTTCACTGTTAACTTTGAGACTGGTGTTTTGTAGGTACTATTTCATGAAGATGAAGTTGAGTTGAGGACTTGTGAGGCGTCTGTTTCTCAAACTAGACACTCTAATGTACTTGTCCTCTTGCTCAGTTGTGCACCGGGGCCTCCCACTCCTCTTTCTATTCTATTCCCACTCTTTCTTTTCAGTATTTCTGATCAATTTGATGTTATTTTAATCTAAATCTAACTTGCCACCAACAACTATCATTACCAGGATCCAGGCTCTCTAGACTGGAAGCTCTAGACTGGAAGCTCTAGACTGGAAGCTCTAGACTGGAAGATCTAGACTGGAAGCTCTAGACTGGAAGCTCTAGACTGGAAGATCTAGACTGGAAGCTCTAGACTGAAAGCTCTAGACTGGAAGCTCTAGACTGGAAGCTCTAGACTGGAAGCTCTAGACTGAAAGCTCTAGACTGGAAGCTCTAGACTGGAAGCTCTAGACTGGAAGCTCTAGACTGAAAGCTCTAGACTGGAAGCTCTAGACTGGAAGCTCTAGACTGGAAGATGTAGACTGAAAGCTCTAGACTGGAAGCTCTAGACTGGAAGCTCTAGACTGGAAGCTCTAGAGCCCCCCCAACAGTTAAACAGAGGCCCAGTTAAACAGAGGCCCAGTTATACAGAGGCCCAGTTATACAGAGTCCCAGTTAAACAGAGGCCCAGTTAAACAGAGGCCCAGTTATAGTGGTGAGTTGAGGCAACAGAGGCCCAGATATAGTGGTGAGTTGAGACAACAGAGGCCCAGTTATACAGAGGCCCAGTTAAACAGAGGCCCAGTTATACAGAGGCCCAGTTAAACAGAGTCCCAGTTATACAGAGGCCCAGTTATACAGAGGCCCAGTTAAACAGAGGCCCAGTTATACAGAGGCCCAGTTATACAGAGGCCC
This sequence comes from Oncorhynchus nerka, assembly GCF_034236695.1. NCBI lineage: Eukaryota > Metazoa > Chordata > Actinopteri > Salmoniformes > Salmonidae > Oncorhynchus > Oncorhynchus nerka. The sequence goes on along the minus strand of NC_088405.1, from coordinate 98,560,468 downwards.
ATTTAAACAGAGGCCCAGTTAAACAGAGGCCCAGTTAAACAGAGGCCCAGTTATACAGAGGCCCAGATATAGTGGTGAGTTGAGGCAACAGATGCCCAGTTATACAGAGGCCCAGTTAAACAGAGGCCCAGTTAAACAGAGGCCCAGTTAAACAGAGGCCCAGTTATAGTGGTGAGTTGAGGCAACAGAGGCCCAGATATAGTGGTGAGTTGAGACAACAGAGGCCCAGTTATACAGAGGCCCAGTTATACAGAGGCCCAGTTAAACAGAGGCCCAGTTAAACAGAGGCCCAGTTATAGTGGTGAGTTGAGGCAACAGACGCCCAGTTAAACAGAGGCCCAGTTAAACAGAGGCCCAGTTATACAGAGGCCCAGTTATACAGAGCCCCAGTTAAACAGAGGCCCAGTTAAACAGAGGCCCAGTTATAGTGGTGAGTTGAGGCAACAGAGGCCCAGATATAGTGGTGAGTTGAGACAACAGAGGCCCAGTTATACAGAGGCCCAGTTAAACAGAGGCCCAGTTATACAGAGGCCCAGTTAAACAGAGTCCCAGTTATACAGAGGCCCAGTTATACAGAGGCCCAGTTAAACAGAGGCCCAGTTATACAGAGGCCCAGTTATACAGAGGCCCATTTAAACAGAGGCCCAGTTAAACAGAGGCCCAGTTAAACAGAGGCCCAGTTAAACAGAGGCCCAGTTATACAGAGGCCCAGATATAGTGGTGAGTTGAGGCAACAGAGGCCCATTTAAACAGAGGCCCATTTAAACAGAGGCCCAGTTAAACAGAGGCCCAGTTAAACAGAGGCCCAGTTATACAGAGGCCCAGATATAGTGGTGAGTTGAGGCAACAGAGGCCCATTTAAACAGAGGCCCAGGTAAACAGAGGCCCAGTTAAACAGAGGCCCAGTTAAACAGAGGCCCAGATATAGTGGTGAGTTGAGGCAACAGAGGCCCAGTCATACAGAGGCCCAGTTAAACAGAGTCCCAGTTATACAGAGGCCCAGTTATACAGAGGCCCAGTTATACAGAGGCCCAGTTATACAGAGGCCCAGTTAAACAGAGGCCCAGTTATACAGAGGCCCAGTTATACAGAGGCCCATTTAAACAGAGGCCCAGTTAAACAGAGGCCCAGTTAAACAGAGGCCCAGATATAGTGGTGAGTTGAGGCAACAGAGGCCCAGTTATACAGAGGCCCAGTTAAACAGAGGCCCAGTTATACAGAGCCCCAGTTAAACAGAGGCCCAGTTAAACAGAGGCCCAGTTATACAGAGCCCCAGTTAAACAGAGGCCCAGTTAAACAGAGGCCCAGTTAAACAGAGGCCCAGTTATACAGAGGCCCAGTTATACAGAGCCCCAGTTAAACAGAGGCCCAGTTAAACAGAGGCCCAGTTAAACAGAGGCCCAGTTAAACTCCTGCCCCCAGGAGGATAGGAATGGACCTTCCTGTGTGTGTATGTGTTCACACTGTGTTTGTTTGCATGCGTGACCATTAATGAATGAGTTTCTATCCCCACAGCTGCCGAATCGTGTCACTTCTGTCTCTCATACTTGTCTTACAACTCCCCAGTACACAAACACACACACTCTCTCTCTCTCTCTCTCTCTCTCTCTCTCTCTCTCTCTCTCTCTCTCCCCCCTCCCTCTCTCGCTCTCTCTCTCCCCCCCCCCCTCTCTCTCTCTCTCTCTCTCTCTCTCCCCCCTCTCTCCCCTCTCCCTGTCTCTGTGTCTCCCCCGCATCTCTCTGATTCAGAGGGGTTGGGTTAAATGCACAAGACATATTTCGGTTGAATACATTCAGTTGCGCAACTGGGCCTATATATATATAAATAACTTACTATATATATACAGTGGTGGAAAATAAGTGTTTGATCACCTACAAACAAGCAAGATTTCTGGCTCTCACAGACCTGTAACTTCTTCTGTAAGAGGCTCCTCTGTCCTCCACTCGTTACCTGTATTAATGGCACCTCTTTGAACTTGTTATCAGTATAAAAGACACCTGTCCACAACCTCAAACAGTCACACTCCAAACTCCACTATGGCCAAGACCAAAGAGCTGTCAAAGGACACCAGAAACAAAATTGTAGACCTGCACCAGGCTGGGAAGACTGAATCTGCAATAGGTAAGCAGCTTGGTTTGAAGAAATCAACTGTGGGAGCAATTATTAGGAAATGGAAGACATACAAGACCACTGATAATCTCCCTCGATCTGGGGCTCCACGCAAGATCTCACCCCGTGGGGTCAAAATGATCACAAGAAAAATCTGCCTGCTCCTCCTCTCCTCTGAGGACCCCGGGTCTAGGTGCTGCCTGCTCCTCCTCTCCATCCCAGGACCTCGGCTCTAGGTGCTGCCCGCTCCTCCTCTCCCTCCCAGGACCTCGGCTCTAGGTGCTGCCTGCTCCTCCTCTCCCTCCCAGGACCTCGGCTCTAAGTGCTGGCTGCTCCTCCTCTCCGTCCCAGGACCTCGGCTCTAGGTGCTGCCTGCTCCTCCTCTCCATCCCAGGACCTCGGCTCTAGGTGCTGCCCGCTCCTCCTCTCCGTCCCAGGACCCTCTAGGTGCTGCCCGCTCCTCCTCTCCGTCCCAGGACCCTCTAGGTGCTGCCCGCTCCTCCTCTCCGTCCCAGGACCCTCTAGGTGCTGCCCGCTCCTCCTCTCCGTCCCAGGACCCTCTAGGTGCTGCCCACTCCTCCTCTCCGTCCCAGGACCCCGGCTCTAGGTGCTGCCCGCTCCTCCTCTCCGTCCCAGGACCCCGGGTCTAGGTGCTGCCTGCTCCTCCTCTCTGTCCCAGGACCTCGGCTCTAGGTGCTGCCCGCTCCTCCTCTCCCTCCCAGGACCTCGGCTCTAGGTGCTGCCTGCTCCTCCTCTCCCTCCCAGGACCTCGGCTCTAAGTGCTGGCTGCTCCTCCTCTCCGTCCCAGGACCTCGGCTCTAGGTGCTGCCTACTCCTCCTCTCCATCCCAGGACCTCGGCTCTAGGTGCTGCCCGCTCCTCCTCTCCGTCCCAGGACCCTCTAGGTGCTGCCCGCTCCTCCTCTCCGTCCCAGGACCCTCTAGGTGCTGCCCGCTCCTCCTCTCCGTCCCAGGACCCTCTCTGCCCGCTCCTCCTCTCCGTCCCAGGTGCTGCCCAGGACCCTCCTGCCCACTCCTCCTCTCCGTCCCAGGACCCCGGCTCTAGGTGCTGCCCGCTCCTCCTCTCCGTCCCAGGACCCTCTAGGTGCTGGCTCCTCCTCCTCTCCGTCCCAGGACCCTCTAGGTGCTGCCCGCTCCTCCTCTCCGTCCCAGGACCCTCTAGGTGCTGCCCGCTCCTCCTCTCCGTCCCAGGACCTCGGCTCTAGGTGCTGCCCGCTCCTCCTCTCCGTCCCAGGACCCTCTAGGTGTTGCCTACTCCTCCTCTCCGTCCCAGGACCCTCTAGGTGCTGCCCGCTCCTCCTCTCCGTCCCAGGACCCTCTAGGTGCTGCCTACTCCTCCTCTCCGTCCCAGGACCCTCTAGGTGCTGCCTACTCCTCCTCTCCGTCCCAGGACCCTCTAGGTGCTGCCCGCTCCTCCTCTCCGTCCCAGGACCCTCTAGGTGCTGCCCGCTCCTCCTCTCCGTCCCAGGACCTCGGCTCTAGGTGCTGCCCGCTCCTCCTCTCCGTCCCAGGACCTCGGCTCTAGGTGCTGCCCGCTCCTCCTCTCCGTCCCAGGACCCTCTAGGTGGTTTTCAGGGTTTCCCCTCTGCCAGGAGACAGTAGATTTAGTGGCTGCTGGTAATCAGAGCTTGTTGCTGGGACATTGTTACAGTGTGTGTGTCTGTGTGTGTCTCTGTGTGTGTGTGTCTGTGTCTGTGTGTCTGTGTCTGTGTCTGTGTGTGTGTCTGTGTGTGTGTGTGTCTGTGTGTGTCTGTGTGTGTGTGTGTCTGTGTGTGTGTCTGTGTGTCTCTGTGTGTGTCTGTGTGTGTATGTCTGTGTGTGTGTGTGTGTCTCTGTGTGTGTCTGTGTGTGTGTGTGTCTGTGTGTGTCTGTGTGTGTGTGTCTGTGTGTGTGTCTGTGTGTCTCTGTGTGTGTCTGTGTGTGTGTGTCTGTGTGTGTGTCTCTGTGTGTGTCTGTGTGTGTGTGTCTGTGTGTGTGTGTGTGTGTCTGTGTGTCTCTGTGTGTGTCTGTATGTCTGTGTGTGTGTGTGTCTCTGTGTGTGTCTGTGTGTGTGTCTCTGTGTCTGTGTGTGTGTGTCTCTGTGTGTGTGTCTGTGTCTGTGTGTCTGTGTGTGTGTGTGTGTGTGTCTGTGTGTGTGTCTGTGTGTCTCTGTGTGTGTCTGTGTGTGTGTCTCTGTGTGTGTGTCTGTGTCTGTGTGTCTGTGTGTGTGTGTGTGTGTGTGTCTGTGTCTGTGTGTGTGTGTCTCTGTGTGTGTCTGTGTGTGTATGTCTGTGTGTGTGTGTGTCTCTGTGTGTGTCTGTGTGTGTGTCTCTGTGTCTGTGTGTGTGTGTCTCTGTGTGTGTGTGTCTGTGTCTGTGTGTCTGTGTGTGTGTGTGTGTGTGTCTGTGTGTGTGTGTCTCTGTGTGTGTCTGTGTGTGTATGTCTGTGTGTGTGTGTGTCTCTGTGTGTGTCTGTGTGTGTGTCTCTGTGTCTGTGTGTGTGTGTCTCTGTGTGTGTGTCTGTGTCTGTGTGTCTGTGTGTGTGTGTGTGTGTGTGTGTGTGTCTGTGTCTGTGTGTGTGTGTCTCTGTGTGTGTCTGTGTGTGTATGTCTGTGTGTGTGTGTGTCTCTGTGTGTGTCTGTGTGTGTGTCTCTGTGTCTGTGTGTGTGTGTCTGTGTGTGTGTCTGTGTCTGTGTCTCTGTGTCTGTGTGTGTGTCTCTGTGTGTGTGTGTGTGTGTGTGTCTCTGTGTGTGTCTGTGTGTGTGTGTCTGTGTCTCTGTGTGTGTCTGTGTGTGTGTGTTTGTGTGTCTGTGTCTGTGTGTGTGTGTCTCTGTGTGTGTCTGTGTGTGTGTGTCTGTGTGTTAATGGCGCTCCGCTTGACTTGGCTCCGTGCCCAACGGTTGACATTGAACCATGTAATTGAGTTGCCAAGGCTGCCCATCCTCATCACCTAGCTGGTGTGTATATATGTGATCAGCTGCCCATAACCCTAGCAGTACAAGGCTCTCATTTGTCATTTCCCTCATTACTGACAGAACGCATGTGTGTGTGTGTGTGTGTGTGTGTGTGTGTGTGTGTGTGTGTGTGTGTGTGTGTGTGTGTGTGTCCATTTTGAGAACCT